>NC_143032.1:35892500-36192500 GCF_057628025.1 Oncorhynchus mykiss
AACAAGAACAGAGAGGGGGAGCGGAAGCAGGCGTGACAAAAAAGGAATACATGCCATACAAAACGTAACATATCATACTTGATGGAGTGGTGCAGATTTACATACAGAATAATACGAACTGCTCTAAGACCAGTTTGGTTCAGGCTGAGAAGGATTTGTTTGAGTGTCCACTGGTGGAACACCCAGCAGTTAGGGCCACAGGAGGCTAATTGCTCTTTGGCATTTACCACATTGTCAGGAGAGCTGGATGAAAACATTTCCTCGGCGTGCCTACAGCTCCACCTTAAAATGCATGAATGGAGCACACTGAGAGAAAATGTACGCAAGTTAACACAGTCTTGCCAGCTATGTCGTGTTTTACACGATTTAAAGAATATGTAATTGATGAGAATGGCAGATTCAGAGAGACACCGTTTGGCATTCAAGGCACTGACTTAGCCGCATAACAATAAAGAAATACAATGTCTATGTTAGGCAAAGCATATTGGTTTGGTTTCAAGTGTATTTAACGCAAGTTCAATCTGTAAGGATGGTCTGAATGTCCCATCTCACATTAACTTTGGAACAGTATATCAATACATATTCATATTGCTTATTTTATCATGGACACAGCAGGAACTGTATATTGTTAAGTTCACAATTGGGTTAATCAACAGTACAATGCCCTGTCACTCCTCCTCCTCTACTATCAATTAACCACGTGCAGAATGTCAGTCACCTATCATCCGTCTAGCCAATGAGTCACTGTAGAATAACTTGATTCCACCATGCTTTCTAAATAGACCAACGGGCAAAGCAGCTCAATAATCACCTTGCTCTCCTACTCACCTATGGGCCCATATCTTGAGACATATTTAAATGAATCCTCTCTTGCTTCTTGCAGCAAAAGCAGATACAGTCGACCTTCTACCTCCCCATTGCCACCAGCTGAAGGTCACGACTTCTGATCCTCTTTCACCCAGCTGGAGGGGTTCTGATGCTAGCTTTCCATCAAATGGCTACCTGCCATCCTGCTGCCTGACACCAGGGATCGTCCTCCGGAAGATGGGCTCATCCCCAAAATATATTTTCAGCAACTTTCACATTTGCATTAAGTTTTTGTTTGTTCATTCAGTTAAGCCTGTATTCAATTGAACTAAAGTACATTTAGAATATCATATGAAGGTTCTCAAAGAAATCCATTTGTCTCCTAATATAATTTTTTTTGAAGAAAATTACCGTACAAGGATAGTGGTGTCTGAATTCTCCCCAGAAAACATACACCACGTTGGATAAGAGAGCATTTGGGACCAATCTAGTAATTTTCAACCAATAGTCATAATTGAGAAAAAGAACAAGGGTGACATTTACACATGGCCTAGATTCAAACCCCTACACAACATTAATACTATTAATACTATTATCTTCCAAATTGGCTGCTCAGTGTCCAGTCCAATATGTTCTTTCATAGACTAAAAGTTGAATGTCTCACACACCAACAGTAAGCATATTGCAAATATATTCATTATCTGAAATTGGTGGCCCTTTATACCATTTCACAAAAAGTACAAGCAAACACAAATGAAATAACAATAATTGCTGAAATGGAATAAAACAGGTCCCCCCATAATGACAACATTTTAATGATGTCACTCAGCCAGCCACACAATAACAAATGTACCCAATGTTTAATTCATGTGTTTTCATGGCACACAGTAAAACTGAAATATATAGGCCTACGTTCCGTCTTTCATATAGCGCCGGTTCTATCGACACCCACAGTTGGTTGTCTTTGAGTCAGCTTTTTACAAAGTTTAAAAGACAACAAACTTCTTCCTCTGAACCCCCCTGCTGTGTGATTGGAATCTCACTGGTGAGTCATTTATGGAGCCCGTAATTGCCCTCACTGCCACATTTCTGACAGCAACTTCCCCACAGAAACGGCCATGTGTTTATTTATAGTTTTTCACTTTAATTCGGATCCAGAAGCATATGCTTTGTGACTGCAGCTGCTATGTATTTGCTGAGCTGTTTAATTACTGCATAAAAGGGCATCTAAATCCTACACTCAATATGCTCAACAGAAAAGGATGTGCTTTAGTACACAATCACAAATAACTCAGCAAAGTTAACTAATATAACTAATATAAACAAATATTTTTAGCACAACGTGGCACTGTAGGAAGCATTTCCTGGCGCAGGAAAGATGTTTCAAGCGCTTGAATAAATCCTTTCCAGTATAACAATGCACAGCGGGAAAGAGGAACATCTCAAACTTCTCACGAAACAGAATGTTAAAAATATCTGTTTCCAGCAAGAAACGGGGCAATGAAATGATCATGATTGTCACTGCTCGTTAATTGTTTGGTAACTTGGGAAACATTTTATAAGCACCGCTCTGTCTCTTCTAATAGAGAGCGACAGGAGCTATGTAACTGCTATATAATTGCTCTGAGAGCCTGAGAGCGTCATACACATGTTGAGATATTGATATTAGCCTTCGGATGCGATAGATTCTCCTTCTCCTCGATCCCTTAGCCCCGGTGAATGAGCTGAAGTGAAAGGGTCTTTGTTACCGTAGTGCAGGGTAGGAAAGACATCAGAGTTGCATCAGTCTCTGAGCACGGATGTGATAGCCTTCCTTTGCCCTCTACAAGCAGCCAGAAAGATGTGTCACAAATTCGGAATCGGATATCGTCTAATACCTTCAACCTGACAGGCCTCCAACCTAATCCCTCATCCAAATCATTTCCAGTCTTTCACTGGAGAGAAAACAAATGTTATGCAATGTGTCAACTAAGCCTGGTCGAGGATATTTCCTCATTTCAACATTATTTCATTAACAAACAAACATTATTCGATATTCAATGATTAATAGCCACAAATCTGATTTAGATACAGGATGTCACTCCTTCTCATAGTGTTATTTACAAGTGAATTTGGTTTGTTGTTATTCACCAGGTAACCCCTTAGACAAATTTACATCCCCTGATGTAATGGCTGGCACAGTTACCATCAAATGTACTCTGGGAGAGCTGTAAGTTTGGGTGGGGACTGCGACACACAGAGTCGGACCACACTCAGGGCATGGCCCCTTAAGTCCCTCTCAGACCCCAGGGAGATATCAAACACATGAAGTCATCATCCTCAGGTGTGTACGGGAGCATGACACGTCGTTCATCATCCAACTCACATCAACGAATCCCTCTGAATACAAAACACTAACACACGCACACCCACATACTGTACACACACACACTCATGCTCTAGGAACATGAGTAATATCTCACTGGTAGGAGCTTCAAGAACAAAATGATAAAACATGCACAAACCAAATTTTAAGCTTTTAGTAAAAGCTTTTGTTTCATAGCTAAAAGTTAACTCATGAAGATGCATTCTCTTGGCTTCCTATCACGTCACACCATGAAAGCTGCCTTCTCAGTTTTTATGTCATTAGCCAGTGAGGAACATTGGTAGCCATAGAAACAGGAATTTCATATTTACCTTAGTGTCCCAGGCGTAATATCAGAGGCTCATAGACCTCTTGACACGTATATGTATTTCAATCAGGCAATATCTCCAAGTGCCCCAAAGGACAGGCCTCATTCTCACCAATAAAATACCAACAGTATAAGCCTACTTTATTATATTTGGCTTCCACTGCCACCCACTGAAAGTCTTGACTCCATTTACAGCTAATTACAGATTTAATACTGATTACTTGATCAGCACTACAATATCAAGTTGGCAAGAACTTCACACTGTTTTGTTTCAAATTATTTATACTTCAAGAGTCTTCGACTACTCAGAAAGTATTTCAAGCTAGGCTGCACCAATGTAATGTCAAAGATTCTGTTGATGTTAAAGCATTTCTGCATTTCTTAAATCCTTTCTTCTTTTTTGAAAATCAACATTCAATAAGGATATTGGCCTGTACGATGCACAAGGGTTTTATTGCTCTGATGCTCTGGAGAAGAGTTACTACTAAATGGCTAAATTCTAAATGAAAATAGAATCCAATGAGTAACATTCAATAAGGATTTCGGCCTTCACGATGCACACCTTTTTTGAGAGAATCTTATCAGCAAAATAATATGAGGATATCGGCCTGTATGACACCAGTGCAAATAGTCTTGATGGAAACTCACCTCAGAGTTTAAATGTATTTTGAGACAATGATGCTTGCTTGTTTTTAGGAATATGCTTTCATAATCAAAATTATAACAAAACTCAAGCTTACTTGCATTACATTTATACTTACATGTAAGTCATTTAGCAGGCTCTCATATCCAGAGCAATTTACAGTTAGTGCATTCTTCAATAGCTAGGTGCGACAACCACATATCACAGGCATAGTAAGTACACTTTTCCCCAATAAAGTAGCTATCAGCAGAGTCAGAACTACAGTCATGGCCAAAAGTTTTTAGAATGACACAAATATTAATTTTCACAAAGTCTGCTGCCTCAGTATGTATGCTGGCAATTTGAGTACACTCCAGAATGTTATGAAGAGTGATCAGATGAATTTAAACTAATTGCAAAGTCCCTTTTTGCCATGCAAATGAACGGAATACCCAAAAAACATGTCCACTGCATTTCAGCCCTGCCACAAAAGGACCAGCTGACATCATGTCAGTGATTCTCTCATTAACACAGGTGTGAGTGTTGACGAGGACAAGGCTGGAGATCACTCTGTCATGCTGATTGAGTTTGAATAACAGACTGGAAGCATCAAAAGGAGGGTGGTGCTTGGAATCATTGTTCTTCCTCTGTCAACCATGGTTACCTGCAAGGAAAAAAATGCAGTCATCATTGCTTTGCACAAAAAGGGCTTCACAGGCAAGGATATTGCTGCCAGTAAGATTGCACCTAAATCAACCATTTATCGGATCATCAAGAACTTCAAGGAGAGCGGTTCAATTGTTGTGAAGAATGCTTCAGGGCACCCAAGAAAGTCCAGAGAGCGCCAGGACCGTCTCCTAAAGTTGATTCAGCTGCGGGATCAGGGCACCACCAGTACAGAGCTTGCTCAGAAATGGCAGCAGGCAGGTGTGAGTGCATCTGCACGCACAGTGAGGCAAAGACTTTTGGAGGATGGCCTGGTGTCAGGCAGGGCAGCAAAGAAGCCACTTCTCTCCAGGAAAAACATCATGGACAGACTGATATTCAGAAAAAGGTACAGGGATTGGACTGCTGAGGACTGGGGTAAAGTCATTTTCTCTGATGAATCCCCTTTCCGATTGTTGGGGCATCCAGAAAAAAGCTTGTCCGGAGAAGACAAGGTGAGCGCTACCATCAGTCCTGTGTCATGCCAACAGTAAAGCATCCTGAGACCATTCATATATGGGGTTGCTTCTCAGGCAAGGGAGTGGGCTGACTCACAATTTTGCCTAACACAGCCATGAATAAAGAATGGTACCAACACATCCTCCGAGAGCAACTTCTCCCAACCATCCAGGAACAGTTTGGTGAAGAGAAATGCCTTTTTCAGCATGATGGAGCACCTTGCCATAAGGCAAAAGTGATAACTAAGTGGCTCGGGGAACAAAACATTGATATTTTGGGTCCATGGCCAGGAAACTCCCCAGACCTTAATCCCATTGAGAACCTGTGGACAATCCTCAAGGGTTGGGTGGACAAACAAAAACCCACAAATTCTGACAAACTCCAAGCATTGATTATGCAAGAATGGGCTGCCATCAGTCAGGATGTGGCCCAGAAGTTAATTGACAGCATGCCAAGGTGGACTGCAGAGGTCTTGAAAAAGAAGGGTCAACACTGCAAATATTAACTCTTTGCATCAACTTAATTTAATTATCAATAAAGGCCTTTGAATTATACTTCACTATTCCATAGTAACATCTGACAAAAATATCTAGACACTGAAGCAGCAAACATTGTGGAAAAAATATTTGTCATTCTCAAAACTGTAGATACCAAAATAGAAAATACCTTAATAAAAAATTACTCAAGTAAAAGTGAATGTCACCTCATACTACTTCAGTAAACGTCTAAAAGTATTTGGTTTTAAATATGGTCAAGTATCAAAAGTAAATGTAATTGCTAAAATATACTTAGGTATCAAAAGTTAAATCATTTCACATTCCTTATATTAAGCAAACCAGACGGCACGATTTCTTTGTAAAAAAAATATGGATAGCCAGGGGCACACACCAACACTCAGGCATAATTTACAAACACTTCATTTGTGTTTAGTGAGTCCGCCAGATCAGAGGCAGTAGGGATGACCAAGGACATTCTCTTGATAAGTGCGTGAATTTGACAATTTTCCTGTCCTGCTAAGTATGCAAAATGTAACGAGTGCCAGGGAAAGTGTATGGAGTAAAAAGTACATTATTTTCATTAGGAATGTAGGGGAGTAAAAGTAAAAGTTGTCAAAAATATAAAAGTAAAATACAAATATCCACCAAAAACTACTTAAGTAGTACTTTAAAGTATTTTTTACTTAAGTACTTTACACCCCTGGGTTCATTATTATTTTTCATATAATTAGTATTATTCCAATGAAAATGTCTGCATAGCCCAGGTTCTCTGATATTATGAGTGAGATATCTCACATCTGGGATTCACCCACTAAGGTATAGTAAGACCTAGAGACTGTGTCCAAGATGTCCGACCTTTGACATAATCTACTCACATTCGCATACACCGATTCAGGCCCAACTTCACACGGGCACTAGCACTCAGTACAAAAAGGGAGTAGCGAGAGCAGTGATGACGTCATCACGTCATCCAAAAACATGGCAGACATTGGCTGAATATAAATGTTAATATATTCGGCTGTGATTTATGGACAAAACATTTGGCTTCATTGACAATTATTTGAATAATTCAACAGATGTCTTGTGCACAAAGGTGTTGACTAAAGGGTCTTATTAGGAATTTTGAAATCTGACTTCTGTATGTGGCCATGTATGGAAATTGTCTTTCTGGGCCGAGTGTCAGTTTTTATTTGATTTCTTTCAACTTTTTTTTCAAGGAGTGAAGATGGACATCAAGAAGGTAGATGCGGTCAGGACATAGTCAGTCCCAACCACCATAAAGGGATTACAACGGTTTTTGGGGTTTGTCAACTTCGACCTCCGTTTCATCAGGAACTTCAGCTACATCGCCGCTCCTCTCACCTCTCTCCTCAAAGTTGGTCCTGTAGGTTGGTGTGGAGTCCAGCAGCCGACGAGGCCTTCCGTCTTCTCAAGGGACTTTTGACCTCCGCCCCATTACTCAAACACCCAGATCTCATGATATCCTTTGTGGAGGAGATGGACGCTTGAGAGGTGGGTGTGGGGGCAGTTCTGTCCCAACGATAAGGTAATCCACAGAAATTGTATCTGTGTGCACAGTACTCTAAGAAACTGTACCCTGCAGAGAGGAATTATGACGTCGGTGATCGAGAGCTCCTGGCGGTGAAGTCGGCATTAGAGGAGTGGAGACACTGGCTGGAGGGCGCCAAGGACCCATTTGCCATCCTCACCGACCACCGGAACCTGGAGTACATACAGACAGCGAGGAAGATGAATCCATGCCAAGCGAGGTGGACCCTTTTCTTCACAAGATTTGACTTCACGCTGACCCAGGTAAACAAAAACACCAAAGCCGATGCCCTGTCCCGTCTCTACGATTTGGGAGAGGGTCCTGTCCAGAATGCACCTATAATCTCTTCCTCCCGAGTCGTAGCCCCCGTGGTCTGGAACGTAGATGTGGACATCCGCCAGGCAGCTGTCATCCGCCACACAGCTGTCGTCACTGGACATCCAGGTATTTCGCAAACTACCCAATCTATCTCTGAGAGGTATTGCTGGCCTACCTTGGCACAGGACGTTAGTTGGTACATCAACTCTTTTCCATATGTGCTCAAACCACCCCCTTGGAATGTGCAATATTAGCCCTTCATTCTTCTCATAATTCTTCAAGCTCTGTCAAGATGTTGGGGATCGTGGCTAGACAGCAGTTTACAACACTTGCAATAGATTTTCAAGCAGATTTAAGTCAAAACTGTAACTCAGAAACATCCACTGTCTTCTTGGTAAGCAACTCCAGTATAGGTTTGGCCTTGTGTTGTAGGTTGTCCTGTTGAAAGGTGAATTCCTCACCCAGTGTCTGTTGTGAAGCAAGTTTTCCTCTAGGATTTTGCCTGTGCTTAGCTTCATCCTGTTTCTATTTATCCTGTAAAAACTCTCAAGTACCATGATTCATCCACCACCATAATGGAAAATAAGGCAGCAGTTACTCAGTGATGTGTTGGGTTGGACTTGCCCCAAGCATAAGGTTTTGCATTTAGGCCAAACGTTTTTTTTTTGCAGTATTACTTTTGTGCCTTGTTGCATACAAGATGTATGTTTTACAATATTTGTATTAATCTTTTAACTCTGTCATTTAAATTGTGGAGTCCCTACAATGTTGTTGATCCATCCTAAGTTCTCCCATGACAGCCATTGAACGCTAACTGTTTTACAATCACCAATGGCCTCATGGTAACATCCCTGAGCAGTTTCATTCCTGTCCTGCAGCTCAGTGCAGAAGGACGACTATCTTTGATGTGTCTGGGTGGTTTAATACATAATCCAAAGCATAATTATTAACTTGACCATGCTTAAAGAGATATTCATATTCTGATTTGATATCGTACCGATCTAACAAACACTGCCCTTTTATGAGGCTTTCAAAAGGCTCCGTGATCTTTTAAGTTCAACCTGTGCTTGAAATTCAATACTTGACTGTGGGAGCTTACAGGTGATGTATGTATGGGGGACTGAGGAAGGGTTAGTCATTAAAAACATGTAATCCCCTATTATTTCACACAGAGACCACATAACATATTATGTGATTTGTTCAACCAAATGTGACTCCTGAACTAATTTAGGCTTGCCTACACAAAAGGGGCAAAATTCTTATGCAATGACTATATTTTAGGTATAAAAATGTTCATCCACTTGACATTAGAGTATTTTGTGTTCATTGTTGACAACAAATTACGATTCAATCCAATTTTAATCCCACTTTGTAACACAATAAAATTTGAAGAAATACAAGGGGTATGAATACTTTTGCAAGGCAATGTAAACTTAAAGTGTACTTATTCACTCACAAGCAGTTTCACGAAAGAAATCAATGCTTCAACTTAAAAAACAACTCCAAGTGTATTTTGAATGAATATTTGTAATTATTTGTATAATTTATTTAACTAGGCTGGTCAGTTAAGAACACATTCTTAGTTACAATGACAGCCTGCCAAAAGGCAAAAGGCCTCCTGTGGGGACGGGGGCTGGGATTAAAAAATAAAATATAGGACAAAACACACATCACGACAAGAGAGACACCACAACACTACTTAAAGAGAGAACTAAGACAACATAGCATGGCATCAACACATGACAATACAGCATGGAAGCAACACCACATGACCACATGGTAGCAACAGAGCATGGCAGCAGCACAAAACATGGTACAAACATTATTAGGGGAAGACAACAGCAGAACGGCAAGAAGGTAGAGACAACAATACATCACGCGAAGCAGCCACAACTGGCAGTAAGAGCGTCCATGATTGAGTCTTTGAATGAAGAGTTGGAGATAAAACTGTCCAGTTTGAGAGTTTGCTGCAGCTCGTTCCAGTCGCTAGCTGTAGTGAACTGAAAGGAGGAGCGACCCAGGGATGTAGGTGCTTTGGGGACCTTTAACAGAATGTGACTGGCAGAAAGGGTGTTGTATGTGGAGGATGAGGGCTGCAGTAGATATCTCAGATAGGGGGGAGTGAGGCTTAAGAGGATTTTATAAATAAGCATCGACCAGTGGGTCTTGCGATGGGTATACAGAGATGACCAGCTTACAGAGGAATATAGAGTGCAGTGATGTGTCCTATAAGGAGCATTGGTGGCAAATCTGATGGCCAAATGGTAAAGAACATCTAGCCACCCGAGAGCCCCCTTACCTGCCGATCTATAAATTACGTCTCTGTAATCTAGCATGGGTATGATGGTCATCTGAATCAGGGTTAGTTTAGCAGCTGGGGTGAAAGAGGAGTGATTACAATAGAGGAAACCAAGTCTAGACTTACCTTTAACCTGCAGCTTTGATATGTGCTGAGAGAAGGACAGTGTACCGTCTAGCCATGCTCCCAAGTACTTGTATGAGGTGACTACCTCAAGTTCTAAACCCTCAGAGGTAGTAATCACACATGCAGGGAGAGGAGCATTCTGCTTACCAAACTGCATTACCTTTATTCTGGAGGTGTTCAAAACAAGTTTAAGGGCAGAGAAAGCTTATTGGACACTAAGAAAGCTTTTTTTGTAGAGCTTTTAAAACAAAATCCGGAGAGGAGCCAGATGAGTATAAGACTGTATACTAAAATACAGTTGAAGCATTTGAAATTGAAGTAAGTTATAATTAATGTGTTTAAGTTTCTTGATAGTGAACATGTATTATAGTTAAAGACTGAAAAACAATTCATTTAAAATACACTTTTAATAACTGTATTGAAGTGTAATGATATTAGTACATCTCTTATTTGAAGTAAAAGGAAAGGGAAGCATATTATTAGAATTTGTAGTATATTTAAATATAATTTAGTAGAGGGGAGCGTGTCCTTGCCTGAAATGGTTGCCCTACATGGACCGAGCTAACAGGCTCCATGGCTGTATTATTTACTAGAGAGATTTGTGGTGGTAATACTGTAGTATTTACTGTAGTATTCTACAGTATAACATTCTACAGTGTGTTGTATAGTATTCTACAGTATACCACAGAATTATATAGTAAGTGCCGTAGTATTCTAAAGTAAACTGTACTACTTTTTCATGTGGAAGGCAGAGCACGAAATAGGGAGTAGGGTTCCATTTGAGACACAACCATAGAGCATCTGTCAAACTCTCTCACACAAAGTGCATTAGACAGACACAAATATTTAACCAGGAAACCATTTGCAGGACACCTTTATTTTCTGTGTGCTGAAAAACAAGAGCGTAGAATAGGATGTATACACAACTGGGAGTGGCACCAATACATCACACAGACGGTGAAGGACTTATTTCTTAGAAGGATCATATCGGAGCCAAAGCCCTTCATTTCACATCAGGACTCGTTTCCTGTGTAGCCCGTAAGCAGGACTGTCAGGCGCATTAAAGATTTATTCTCCAAATCCCACGGTGGAGCACTAGTGTCACATAAATCACATTTTGGACGCATGCATATAATGTGTTTATGTCTGTGTGACATATGGGGCAGAGAGGAAGGATGCATGTATACAGTTCGTGGCCAAAAGTTTTGAGAATGACACAAATATTAATTTTCTCAAAAGTCTGCAGCCTCAGTTTGTATGTTGGCAATTTGCACATACTCCAGAATGTTATGAAGAGTTATCAGATGAATTTCAATTAATTGAAAATGTCCTCTTTGCCATGCAAATGAACTGAATCCCCTAAAAACATTTCCACTGCATTTCAGCCCTGCCACAAAAGGACCAGCTGACATCATGTCAGTGATTCTCTCATTAACACAGGTGTGAGTGTTGACGAGGACAAGGCTGGAGATCACTCTGTCATGCTGACTGCAAGGAAACACGTGCTGTCATCATTGGTTTGCACAAAAAGGGCTTCATAGGCAAGGATATTGCTGCCAGTAAGACTGCACCTAAAATCAACCATTTATCAGATCATCAAGAACTTCAAGGAGAGCGGTTCAATTGTTATGAAGAAGGCTTCAGGGTGCCCAAAGAAGTTCAGCAAGTGCCAGGACCTTCTCCTAAAGTTGATTCAGCTGCGGGATCAGGGCACCACCAGTACAGAGCTTGCTCAGGAATGGCAGCAGGCAGGTGTGAATGCATCTGCACACACAGTGAGGCAAAGACTTTTGGAGGATAGTCTGGTGTCAGGCAGGGCAGCAAAGAAGCCACTTCTCTCCAGGAAAAACATCAGGGACAGACTGATATTCTGCAAGGTACAGGGATTGGACTGCTGAGGACTGGGGTAAAGTCATTTTTTCTCACAGCCATGAATAAAGAATGGTACCAACACATCCTCCGAGAGCACCTTCTCCCAACCATCCAGGAACAGTTTGGTGATGAACAATGCCTTTTCCAGCATTACAGAGCACCTTGTCATAAGGTAAAAGTGACAACTAAGTGGCTCGGGGAACAAAACATCGATATTTTGGGTCCATGGCAAGGAAACTCCCCAGACTTTAATACCACTGAGAACTTGTGATCAATCCTCAAGAGGCGGGTGGACAAACAAAAACCCACAAATTCTGACAAACTCCAAGCATTGATTATGCAAGAATGGGCTGCCGTCAGTCAGAATGTGGCCCAGAAGTTAATTGACAGAATGCCAGAGCGGATTGCAGAGGTCTTGAAAAAGAAGGGTCAACACTGCAAATATTTACTCTTCGCATCAACTTCATGTAATTGTCAATAAAAGCCTTTGACACTTATGAAATGCTTGTAATTATACTTCAGTATTCCATAGTATCATCTGACAAAAATATCTAAAGACACTGAAGCAGCAAATTTTGTGGAAATAATGTGTCATTCTCAACTTTTGACCACGACTGTATGTATCTACTTTTAACTATGTACTGAATTGTGAGGGCATGTACTGTAAGTCCTCCTCTTCAGGGGTTCCAATAACTTCTGGCTTTTTCTCCTGGCCTGCCCTTACAGAAAAAAAACATGTGAATTTCACATGTGATAACATGATCTTATGTGAACTTAATTTGATAAAAGCAACATGCAAAAACATGATCTCATGAAATAAATGTGACAACATGGGGGGTGCAAAATTTCAACAAAAGTTTTTTACATTTGAAAAAACTATTCCACAGGAGTTAGATTTTCACATATGCAAATCGATTTTCTCGTGATAGTTTTTCATGCTATTTTCCTCACATGTGGAAGGGTGATGTTAACATGTGAACTCTAAATGTAGACATGTGAACATACGGTTTCACATAATTTCAGCTCAACATGTAAAAACAGCTATTTCAACTGGGGAAAATGGGATTTCACATGTGAAAATCGTGAAATTGCACATTACGCTTTTTTGTAAGGAGGTTATAGGGTAAGTGGTACGCTGTTCAGCTGACATAATGTAAAAATCTTTAAATCAACATGATTACGTTTGACATGATCACTTAGCGCTGACTTTTAAATATGAACCCACCTGGGATTTGAACTCGCAATCTCTGGATTCAGGATACATGGATCTGCTGTGCCACACAAGTCTGTAGGATTCTTGGAAATCCCTGCATTACCTATAATACATCTCTGTACTTACCAAAGAGTGCCATCTGCATTGTTATTTTAGTTATCAGTTAATCTGACAATTTTCTCATCATTGATTTGATTCACTTATTTCAGCAATTTGAGAGTTTTCTATATCGTTGTCTAATGTTTGTGTGGCATATTATTTAGTTTTAATATTACTCCTGAATCACTATGATAAATATAATCTTTTTTTTCTTGTGTATTTTTAACAAAGCTGGGATTTACTTTGAAGCCATAATTGTAGAAATACAGGTGAAATCTGTTATTGACACAGACATGGTTGCGTAGCAGGAAGATCAGAATGTTCAAATCCCATGTGAGGACATGCTGAATAATTACTGTATAAATAAGCATACACAAAGTACTGTAATCATGTATGTCAAATATGTATGTTGAAAACACTATGTAACATTCCGGGGACATCCTGATGACAAATATTTGTTTGCAGGGCATCACCTGTGAAATCTCGTGAAAAATATCCACGGAAAGCTTCATGGGAAATACCACATGGTTTCACAAGTGAAATACCACATGGCTTCACATGTGAAAGGTTGTGTGATCACAGCCAGTGTTCCAAAACCACCTGATTTCACATAATAAAATAATAATTATATATGTGAAATCAAGTGTTTTTTCCATAGGGGTGGAAGTTAATCTTTCAATGCCTTCATGGGCTATGCTACAGCATGATAATAGATATTGATGACCTTTATTTGGGGTGAAATCAAAAGTTCTCTTTCACTGAGGTGGAGCCCACTGACAAGCAGTAGAGTTTGTGAGCACGGTGTTGCTGAAAGGCTTGGTGAGTGTTTGGTGTGGAATGTTAATAGCCTTCACAGTCTCTTGTCCTGAGGCAAAACAGGAACATGGTATGCACATCTAAACCAGGCTACTGTGGTCTGGTACGTGGGCCCAATGCATCCCTACTCTGAACCCACACTTAGTCAAGGTGACTTGGGCACAGATCAACTCTCTGAAATCCTTGTCTCAGAAAGCGTCGACTGCCGTTTTGAAATCGGTCTTCGCATCAGAGGCGGTCTCTAGTTCGACAACTGACTGAGCTCTGGAGATTCTTAGGAATGAGTCAACTACAGCGTGTCACAAACGACATGATACAGAAACACCACAGGCAAAGAATCACACTAGTCTCATTACATTTATAGTGTCCAGACACTCGTTCAAAAGTTGCATAAATATGAATGCTTCTTCATTTTGTGGGTCTCAGTTGTGTTTTATTAATTACAATTTGTCAGCACTCATAGGCAATTACCTAAACAGCATGTTGATGCCAGAATAGTTGTAGTGTTTTTTATTTCACCTTTATTTAACCAGGTTGTTTAGTTGAGAACAAGTTCTCATTTACAACTGCGAACTGTCCAAGATAAAGCAAAGCAATTAGACAGATACAACAACACAGAGTTACACATGGAATAAACAAACATACAGTAGAAAAAAAGTTATATACAGTGGGGCAGAAAAGTATTTAGTCAGCCACCAATTGTGCAAGTTCTCCCACTTAAAAAGATGAGAGAGGCCTGTAATGTTCATCATAGGTACACTTCAACTATGACAGACAAAATTAGAAAAAAAAATCCAGAAAATCACATTGTAGGATTTTTAATGAATTTATTTGCAAATTATAGTGGAAAATAAGTATTTGGTCAATAACAAAAGTTTCTCAATATTTTGTTATATACCCTTTGTTGGCAATGACAGAGGTCAAACGTTTTCTGTAAGTCTTCACAAGGTTTTCACACACTGTTGCTGGTATTTTGGTCCATTCCTCCATGCAGATCTCCTCTAGAGCAGTGATGTTTTGGGGCTGTTGCTGGGCAACACAGACTTTCAACTCCATTCAAAGATTTTCTATGGGGTTGAGATCTGTAGACTGGCTAGGCCACTCCAGGACCTTGAAATGCTTCTTACGAAGCCACTCCTTCGTTGCCCGGGCGGTGTGTTTGGGATCATTGTCATGCTGAAAGACCCAGCCACGTTTCATCTTCAATGCCCTTGCTGATGGAAGGAGGTTTTCCCTCAAAATCTCACGATACATGGCCCCATTCATTCTTTACTTTATACGGATCAGTCGTCCTGGTCCCTTTGCAGAATGACAGCCCCAAAGCATGATGTTTCCACCCCCATGCTTCACAGTAGGTATGGTGTCCTTTCAGCATTCTTTGTCCTCCAAACACGACGAGTTGAGTTTTTACCAAAAAGTTATATTTTGGCTTCATCTGACCATATGACATTCTCCCAATCTTCTTATGGATCATCCAAATGCTCTCTAGCAAACTTCAGATGGGCCTGGAGATGTACTGGCTTAAGCAGGGGGACACGTCTGGCACTGCAGGATTTGAGTCCCTGGCGGCATAGTGTGTTACTGATGGTAGGCTTTGTTACTTTGGTCCCAGCTCTCTGCAGTTCATTCACTAGGCCCCCCCCCTGTGTGGTTCTGGGATTTTTGCTCACCGTTCTTGTGATCATTTTGACCCCACGGGGTGAGATCTTGCGTGGAGCCCCAGATCGAGGGAGATTATCAGTGGTCTTGTATGTCTTCCATTTCCTAATAATTGCTCCCACAGTGGATTTCTTCAAACCAAGCTGCTTACCTATTGCAGATTCAGTCTTCCCAGCCTGGTGCAGGCCTACAATTTTGTTTCTGGTGTCCTTGGACAGGTCTTTGGTCTTGGCCATAGTGGAGTTTGGAGTGTGACTGTTTGAGGTTGTGGACAGGTGTCTTTAATACTGATAACAAGTTCAAACAGGTGCCATTAATACAGGTAACGAGTGGAGGACAGAGGAGCCTCTTAAAGAAGAAGTTACAGGTCTGTGAGAGCCAGAAATCTGGCTTGTTTGTAGGTGACCAAATACTTATTTTCCACCATAATTTGCAAATAAATTCATTAAAATTCCTACAATGTGATTTTCTGGATTTTCTTTTCTCATTTTGTCTGTCATAGTTGAAGTGTACCTATGATGAAAATTACAGGCCTCTCTCATCTTTTTAAGTGGGAGAACTTGCACAATTGGTGGCTGACTAAATACTTTTTTGCCCCACTGTATATACACACACACACAGTGTATGCAAATGAGGTAAGATAAGGGAGGTAAGGCAATAAAATAGGCCTTAGTGGTGAGGTAATTTACGATATAGCAATTAAAACACAGGAGTGATAGATGTGCAGAAGATGAATGTGCAAGTAGAAATACTGGGGAGCAAAGGAGCTAAATAAATAAATACGGTATGGGGATGAGGTAGTTGGATGTGCTATTGACAGATGGGCTATGTACAGGTGCAGTGACCTGTGAGCTGCTCTGACAGCTGGTGTTTGAAGTTAGTGAGGGAGATAAGCGTCTCCAGCTTCAGCGATTTTTGCAGTTCGTTCCAGTCATTGGTAGCAGAAAAATGGAAGGAAAGGCGGCCAAATGAGGAATTGGCGTTGGGGGTGATCAGTGAAATATACCTGCTGGAGTGCGTGCTGTGGGTGGGTGCTGCTATGGTGACCAGTGAGCAGAGATAAGGCGGGGCTTTACCTAGAAAAAAAGACTTGTAGATGACCTGGAGCCAATGGGTTTGGGGACGACTATGAAGCGAGGAACAGCCAAAGAGAGCATACAGGTCGCAGTGGTGGGTAGTATTTGGGGCTTTGGTGACAAAATAGACTGCATCCAATTTGTTGAGTAGAGTGTTGGAGGCTATTTTATAAATGACATCGCCAAAGTCAAAGATCGGTAGGATAGTCAGTTTTATAAGGATATGTTTGGCAGCATGAGTGAAGGATGCTTTGTTGCGAAATAGGAAGCTGATTCTAGATTTAATATTGGATTGGAGATGCTTAATGTGGGTCTGGAAGGAGAGTTTACAGTCTAACTAGACACCTAGATATTTGCAGTTGTCCACATATTCTAAGTCAGAACCGTCCAGAGTAGTGATGCTGGATGGGCGGGCAGCAATTGGTTGAAGAGCATGCAATTTAGTTTTACTTGCATTTAAGAGCAGTTGGAGGCCACGGAGGGATGGCTTGAAGCTCATCTGGAGGTCAGTTAGCACAATGTCCAAAGAAGGGCCAGAAGTATACATAATGGTGTCGTCTGCGTAGAGGTGGATCAGAGACTCACCAGCAGCAAGAGCAACATCGTTGATGTATACATAGAAGAGAGTCGGCCCGAAAATTGAACCCTGTGGCACCCCCATAGAGACTGCCAGAGGTCTGGACAACAGGCCCTCCGATTTGACACACTGAACTCTATCAGAGAAGTAGTTGGTGAACCAGGCGAGGAAGTCATTTGAGAAACCAAGGCTGTTGAGTCTGCCGATAAGAATGTGATGTTTGACAGAGTCAAAAGCCTTGGCCAGGTCGATGAATACGGCTGCACAGTATTGTCGCTTATCGATGGCAGTTATGATATCGTTTAGGACCTTGAGCGTGGCTGAGGCCCACCCATGACCAGCTCAGAAGCCAGAGCTGGTCAGGGGTTGCAACAATTTCAGCAACAATTTTGCCTGGTTATTCTTTAACTTCTTGACGCTACCCATCCCTTAAGCGGGATAATTGTCATCAGCAACCGCTGAATAGCATAGCGCCTCAGTCAAATAATATTAAAAAAAATATTCATATTCATGAAATCACAAGTGCAATATTGCAAAACACAGCTAAGCCTTTTGTTAATCCACCTGTCGTCTCAGATTTTGAAATTATGCTTTACAGCGAAAGCAATCCAAGCATTTGTGTAAGTTTATCGATCACATGACAAAACATTAAGTACACTTAGCATCAGGTAGCTTGGTCACGAAAATCAGAAAAGCATTCAAATGAATTGTTTACCTTTGATGATCTTCGGATGTTTTCACTC
This sequence comes from Oncorhynchus mykiss, assembly GCF_057628025.1. NCBI lineage: Eukaryota > Metazoa > Chordata > Actinopteri > Salmoniformes > Salmonidae > Oncorhynchus > Oncorhynchus mykiss. The sequence goes on from NC_143032.1 coordinate 35,910,610, forward strand.
ACGAGACTCCCAGTTACACAACAAATGTTCCTTTTGTTCCATAAAGATTATTTTTTATATCCAAAATACCTCCGTTTGTTTGGCGCATTATGTTCAGAAATCCACAGGAAAGAGCGGTCACGACAACGCTGACAAATTTCAAATAATGTCCGTAACGTCCACAGAACGTGTCAAACGTTTTTTTATAATCAATCCTAAGGTTGTTTTTAAAATATATAATCAATAATATATCAACCGCAAATGTCTTTCACAGTAGGAGAGGGAAAAGCAATACCTATCCAAACTCTGTTGCGCGAGCAAAACTCATGTGACCACTTGACACAATGTTATCGTTCTGGCTCATTTTTCAAAATAAAAGCCTGAAACTATGTCTGAAGACTGTTGGCACCTTGAGGAAGCGATAGGAAAAGGAATCTGGTTGATATCCCTTTAAATGGAGCAATGGGAGGCTGAGGTTCTGGAACATGGAGTTTTCAAAATAGAAGCCACTTCCTGGTTTGATTTTTCTTAGGGTTTCGCCTGCAATATCAGTTCTGTTATACTCACAGACAATATTTTGACCGTTTTGGAAACTTTAGAGTGTTTTCTATCCTAATCTGTCAATTATATGCATATTCTAGCATCTGGTTCTGAGAAATTGGCAGTTTACCTTGGGAACGTTATTTTTCCAAACATAAAAATAGTGCCCCCTAGTTTCAAGAGGTTAAAAGTGTCTTTCTCACCATCTTAAATTAGACACGAAAGAGAGTTTGACCACAGACCCATTACGGATGCAGGCAATGAGGCAGTGATCGCTGAGATCCTGGTTGAAGACAGCAGAGTTGTATTTGGAGGGCAAGTTGGTTAGGACGATATGAGGGTGCCGTGTTTACGGATTTTGGGGTTGTACCTGGTAGGTTCATTGATAATTTGTGTGAGATTGAGGGCATCAAGCTTAGATTGTAGGATGGCCGGGGTGTTAAGCATGTCCCAGTTTAGGTCACCTATCAGCAGGAGCTCTGAAGATAGACGGGGGGGCAATCAATTTACATATGTTGTCCAGGGCACAGCTGGGGGCAGGAGGTGGTCTATAGCAAGTGGCAATGGTGAGAGACTTGATTCTGGAAAGGTGGATTTTTAGAAGTAGAAGCTCGAATTGTTTGGGCACAGACCTGGATATTATGACAGAACTCTGCATGCTCTCTCTGCAGTAGATTGCAACTCCGCCCCCTTTGGCAGTTCTATCTTGTCGGAAAATGTTATAGTTAGGGATGGAAATTTCAAGGGTTTTGGTGGTCTTCCTAAGCCAGGATTCAGACACGGCTAGGACATCCGGGTTGGCAGTGTGTGCTAAAGCAGTGAATAAAACAAGCTTGGGGATGAAGCTTCTAATTTTAACATGCATGAAACAAAGGCTTTTATGGTTACAGAAGTCAACAAATGAGAGTGCCTGGGGAATGGGTGTGGAGCTAGCACTTCTGGGCCTGGATTAACCTCTACATCACCAGAGGAACAGAGGAGGAGTGGGAAAAGGGTACGGCTAAAGGCTATAAGAACTGGTCGTCTAGTACGTTCAGAACAAAGAGTAAAAGGAGCAGGTTTCTGGGTGCGATAGAATAGATTCAAGGCATAATGTACAGACAAAGGTATGGTAGGATGTGAATACAATGGAGGTAAACATAGAGTGACAATGAAAGATAGTCTCTAGAACCATCATTTAAACCAGGTGATGGCACCGCATGTGTGGGAGGTGGAACTGAAGGTTTAGCTAAGGCATATTGAGCAGGGCTAGAGGCTCTATAGTGAAAATAAGATAACAATCCCTAACTAGAACAGCAAAGGACAAAGCACATTGACATTAGGGAGAGGTATGCATAGCCGAGTTATCATAGGGGTCCAGTGAGTAGTTAAGCTGGCTGGAGACACGTGCGATTCAGACAGCTAGCAGGCCGGGGTTAGCAAGCTAGCAGGAGGGCCTTAGGGGGACATCGAGATGGAAGAAGTCTGTTGTTAGCCTCCTCGTGCGGTTCCATTGGCAGACCAGTTGTGATCGATTAGTAGGGTTCCGTGTAGTAAAGGGGCCCAGTCCAATTGGCAAAATAGGTATAGTGGCCCGAGAAATTGGCCGATGGACCTATTCAGCTAACAGTCTGATATGCTCTAGACAGCTAGCAAGCCGCGGCTAGCAGATGGGCATTCAGGGGACGTCGCGGCAGAGGGGCCTGTTGGAAAAAGAACCCTCGGGCAGATTACATCGGTAGTCCAGTCGTGAGGGCTTCGTGTAGTAAAAGGGGTCCAGGCCAATTGGCAAAATAGGTATTGTAGCCCAAGGAGTGGCTGATGGACCTCTTCAGCTAGCTGGGAGATAGGCCTAGCATGGGCTAGCTCAAGGCTAATTGGTGGGGTTGCAGGAGAGTATATTGAAGTTTAGGTTTAGGAAAAAGATTTAATGCATTGGGTTCTGGCTTGATGCTGGCAGCTGAATCTAGCTTATCCAAAACACTGAATATACACTACCGTTCAAAACGTTGGGGTCACTTAGAAATGTCCTTGTTTTTGAAAGAAAAGCACATTTTTTGTCCATTAAAATAGCATCAAATTGATTAGAAATAGTGTAGACATTCTTAATGTTGTAAATGACTATTGTAGCTGGAAATGACAGATTGTTGATGGAATATCTACATAGCCGTACAGAGGCCCATTATCAGCAACCATCACTCCTTTGTTCCAACGGCACATTGTATTAGCTAATCCAAGTTTATCAATAAGAACAGTAGGCTAATAGATCATTAGAACCCCCTTTTGCAATTGCAATGCAGCTGAAAACTGTTGTTCTCATTAAAGAAGCAATAAAACTGGCCTTCATTAGACTAGTTGAGTATCTGGAGCATCAGCATTTGTGGGTTCGATTACAGGCTCAAAATGGCCAGAAACAAATAACTTTCTTCTGAAACTGGTCAGTCTATTCTTGTTCTGAGAAATGAAGGCTTGTCCATGTGAGAAATTGCCAAGAAACTGAAGATCTCGTACAACGCTGTGTACTACTCCCTTCACAGAACAGCACAAACTGGCCCTAACCAGAATAGATAGAGTGGGAGGCCCCGGTGCACAACTGAACAAGAGGACAAGTACATTAGAGTGCCTAGTTTGAGAAACAGATGCCTCACAAGTCCTCAACTGGTAGCTTCATTAAATAGTACCTGCAAAACACCAGTCTCAACGTCAACAGTGAAGAGGCGACTCTGGGATGCTGGCCCTCTAGGCAGAGTTCCTCTGTCCAGTGTCTGTGTTCTTTTGCCCATCTTAATCTTTTCTTTTTATTGGCCAATCAGAGATATGGCTTTTCTTTGCAGCCCCAAACTTTAAAATGGTAGAGTATATACTGAGCACACTACAGAAAATGTATGCATAACAGAGGACTATTTATATCCCATATCTTACAGGCAAAGACATACAAGATGATTGGCATTCATCTGGCGATAGTCAACTTGAGTTTAATTTTGCCTGCTTTACTTAAAGGGGTTATCTGCAGTTGCTACATCAATTTTTTTTCATTGTAAATTAATTATCTGTATATACTCATTCATTCTTGAATAGTATAACGTATAATTGCCTCATGAGCTTAGTTCAACCGTCATATCCCTTTAGAATGTAGAATATATGTTAAATATATACACATTTTACACCAATGTTTGTAAACATTGTAAATGTAAACAAACACTGTATAGCCCCAAAACATTCTTAGAACAATATTTTTGCTATTATTGTCGGTCCTTTCAACCATGGCTATGTCTATGTATTTGAGAGTGGTTACATTCCTCAACGCCCATCCCTCAGCTTGTTACCAAAACAGACGGGTGGCCACTATGTTATTGTTTCAACTTTGGATTGGCCCTTTAATAAAGTATACATGTACTGTATGTACTGTAATGATACAACTATTTCTCTCTGTCAAGGACTAATCTACAATAACAATGTATGTAGCCTATGTATAAATAGAAAATGGAAAACAAGGGGTGAGCAAACATGACAAAACAAGCCGTTTACATTAACTCGCACAGAGCTCAAGTTCAAGCAGAAGCCTGGGCCAGCCTATCTTGAGCATTAGTCTCAGGGATGGGGGGGGCTGTATTTCTGGATTTAGATATGTGACACTGGCACTCAAGCAGGCCCAAATGGTTATTAATGGAACCTGCCAGCCAGGGATCAGGCAGGATGAGTCATACAGACCCTGGTTGACTGCAGCGCTTCACTGAGACAAGGCTTGCCTCTGGTTTAATAGCCCCAGCTACTCTGGCCCACCTTCTCTTACTGTTGCCACTTGTGTTTTAACTGATAGCTATTTGAGACTCGCCTCATGAACAGAGTGTAATGGAAGGCGCAGGGATGAATAAACGTGTCATGTTCATTGGAGGGCTTCTAGGAAAGAGGATGGTAGAGTGTCATTGGGTCAAATGACAGAATCCAAAGCAGAGGTCTGTGTGGGATGAAAATGTGCGTGGAAAAAAAAACATTCAGCAGTTAGACTTGGAGTACACAGATGAGAGGAATAGTACTTTGAGAATTGTTTACTATTTCTAGGAGTTGGTTGCTGCTAATCCATTAATACTGTATATTCAATCTTCCCCATAGGATTTTTGAGAGAGTCATATATGTAGTATAACTCATTTCTGATCTAGGACTAAGGTGGCAGGTTTTATAAACATTGATATAAATGACATTCCTCTATAGTGACAGTTATAATTCGTAGCTGCGAGCTGAAATATTAAGTTGTACAGAGAGAAGAACTCCTGGTAGAGTACTAGATCATCCAAACCCTTTGATCGCTTCACTGTCATCAAACACTTACTGATTTCCCTCACATTTTGTTTGACAAAAGGGTCGACATGAAAACCTCCCACAGGAAACGCTGTAGTCGCAAATCTGCACAGCATGCTCTATGTTTTGTGTAAGTGCTTACTGCTTACAGTAAGCACTTAAACAGTGAGTGAAACGCTTGCAGCGAATCGATTCTGACATCTCAATTGGTCTCCTTTTTCACAAAACATTGTTCTCAAAATGATGTTGGATGTTTGAAATGGCTACATTTATATTGGCCAAGAAAAGGAGAATGACCAATAAAAATGACGGTGAAGGCAACGCAAGATGGTTTCCCAGATTGTGTCCCTCAGATTGGGCGTTCTGTATCATTGTTCCCCCACTAACCAGGCTGTCGTTACCCTGGTGAGCCAAACACAGGGGCAATTACTCACCATAACCCTAAGTAGCACTGGCTAAAGTAAAATGACAGAGAGCCTCTACCAATTACTTCTCTTAACTGTGAAACAAATCTCATTTGACACTATTAAACACCCATGAATTAATAGATAGAATAATGAGCAAGTACTAATTTCCTCAAAATGGACGATTTAAAAATGAAAAACACTGTCCAGTGAGGCATTAGGCCTCATGAAAGAGCCTCACATCTCAATTTCAGGACCACACGAAACGCAGAAAGGCTTTAGAAGCAATTTAGCTGATGTGACTGCCTTCGTCACTAGAATATTTTGTTGCACTCTCAATCTTACTTCACTTGTTTTGTTTGAGGAGAAATAGAGAGAAAGAGAGAAATGGAGAGAGAAAAAAGCAACTGAAGAAAGAGGGGGCGTAGAGAAAGCATCTATCAAATCGGATACCCCCTCTAAATCTACTGTCTGCCTTGTTGATAAATTATCTGTGTGGTCCAAGGGTGTTTGTTAGATCGTCAGGCTCTTTCTAACTGGACTCTGGTGTAAAATGGGGAATAGAGGTTGAGAATCAACCTTAGTCCAAGAGTGAGTTTCATATGTATGTGAAGCTGCTTCATAGTCCCAGTGAATCAAACCCCGTGGTGTCCTTGAGGGCCATCAGCTGGTGAAATTCAGGGTTACGGGGAGAGCCCTCTGGCTTAGGTGTCATTACCAAAATATCACCATAATGCTCAAATGAAAGTCTCCCCTGACAAATATGTGGCAAATACAGTACGTGCAATAACGGGGCCCCATTATTTAAATGACCAGCACTAGGGTCATTGAATTTTACCTCTGGGTCACATAGAGGAATTATACAAGCCATTACTCTGTGATAATTGTTGCAGCTCTGAAATTACAGGACAGTGTTGTATTGGAAGGAGACAAATCTGTTTTAATTGGATTGAGGTTTGCTGTCAGCTAACCCTGGCTCCTGAACTCTGGGAGATGGAGTTTACTAATGAGGTACAGTAGTATGAGTCGGAAATGGCACCATATTCCATATATAGTGCACTACTTTTGACCAGAGCCCTTTGTGCCCTGGTAAAAAGTAGTGAACTATATAGGGAATAGAGTGTCATTTGAGATGCAGAAAATAAGGGCTGCTGGTTTTGCAGAAGAGTGAGGAGAGATACAGTATCATTAGGTGTTACCGTCCCAAATGGCACCCTATTCCCTATATAGCGCACTACTTTTTACCAGGGCACAAAGGGCTCTGGTCAAAAGTAGTGCACTATAAAGGGAATATGGTGCACATACTGTAAATAGCAATATCACCAAGAAAATACTGAAAGTTTCATCCAAACAAATAAACTAGATGCAGTTATTTCATGTTTATTTATTCGAGAAACAATCGTCTCCTGGCAATATTATTCAGCATATTATTATTCAAACTGTCAGGTCTAAAGTGGTCAAAATAAAAATAAAAAGAGTTGGGCTTTTTAAGTCTAGTTTGATTCACCCTCTGACCGTTTCCATTCTGATTTGACTAAAACGTTTATGGATATGGAAGAATCCATCATATAGGTTGAATCCTTTTTTACATTTTATCCCCATTCAAAAACAATTGGCCTTTAGATAGTGACGTCTTCAAATCCCAGGCTGACTCCAACAGTCAAATTTCCTCCAGAAGGAAGAATCAAAGGAATTTGTTTACTGCATCTGATGAATCTTGATGCGCTTTGATGCAGAGGGACAGTGCCAATGGGGATGTGAATCATGGATGGTGTAGAATATGTGATGGTATTTAGAAAAGACACCACTTGATATATATATTTGTAGTCAATCCCAATATCTGGAAGTCTTGCTGAGATTGACGCGGTCCTAATATGGACACCGTAATCTAGTAATCAATCCTAATGACTCATGCGTTTGTTAGTTCAGCCTTACAAATGCAAAAGCAACTGTACACTATTATTGCAAAGTTTACCAAACTGTACAATGAGATTCCAACCCTACAGTGTTCGCAAAGTAAAAGGGGGACCCACAGATACTGTACTTTGGGTTTCAATAGACATTCAGTTAGTCTGGCGGAATTTAAGCTTTTGTGATTGAAGGCATCAAATTTCACACACAGCTACGACAAGTCCTGAGAAGTGTTTTTAGCTACAGTGCCATCACAGATTTTTTTGTATTACCCTCCTGGCGGCCATTTCCAAATGGCTGCCAACAAGCTCCATGGAAGTCACAGAGGGTCTTTGTTTGCAGCAACAGTATTACTGAACGTGGCTCATAGGGAGGAGAGTCGTGCTACAGGGTGCAGGTAGGAATTCTGTGCATTTAAAAGATGGGCACTTTTATGAGCCTCTAGAGCCCTTGACAAAGGGGGTGGGGCAGAAATATGACATCATTAGAGGGGGTCCCACAGAGCAATAGGAGATTAGGGAGGAGAGGAAAGGACAGGAGATGATCTTCCAGCACATGTCCGGAAAACGCTTAGAAAATACTTTATTGGATGATTTAGTGTTGTCTACACAGGGTTGAAGTGTAGAATGATTTTAATAGGGTACCTATTTCCCCTTAGTGTTCTCTCAACGGTACATTAGGGTTCCTCAGCAGACAGGGATAGCATTGAGTCTGACATTCCAAGTTGTTTGTAGCTCAGTAGCTATTTGTTAATGTGCAGGGGGGATAAATTAATAATGTGCAGGGGGATAAATTAATAATGATCATGTATTTTTCAAAGCCCTGTATGGGTTGCTCGAGGGAAAGCATGTTTCGGAGGAGAACCTACATTGGCAATGCTGTTTTGAACGAGCTACTTGTGTGCTTTGTCTCTGCTGTTAGTCTATTGCTGAATCATCAAAAATCTAAAGGAATATTGTGGAATGTGTGTGTGCACATGTGCCTTCCCGCCTGATTGCCTGCCTGCCAGGTGTGTGTAAGAAAGAGAATATACACAAACTGAGTGACTCACAAACAGATCTCTTTATAAAGGAAGTGATTGGACAAAAAACGTTATTACCCAATTAACAGATACAGTATTTCCCTGGCTGATCACCCATCTTCCACCCAGAACCTGCTGTGGAGCACTAACCCCCATTGTGATTCCTATTAGCCCTAGTGGATTACCTGTAAAGACAATTTTATACTACACCTCAAATGGCACCCTATTCCCTCCATAGTGCACTAATCTGATCAGGGCCCATAGGGGCACTATAGAGGGAATAGGATGCCATTTGGGAAACACCCTAACTGATGAAGGGAGCCATTATTTCAGGAGCAGTCACTGAGCTGCCTGAAAAGATGAGCTGTGAAAGTACGTCTAAAGATAGATTTCTATTTTAGAAATCAAAGGTATATTAAACAGGCAGAGGTGAGGATGAGCGATGTCGTAGTTCAAAAAAGGAAAACTTGCATAAATTTACAGTGAAATGTGCCTCAATGTATAATTTGAGTAACTAGGTTGTAAGTCAACCTAGTTGCTCCACTACGAGTATATAAATACTTAAATCCTGTTTATATGTACATTAAATTACCTATCCTTAATAAGGAGTATAAATTACGGGGGAGGTAGGCTCAGTAGATGATTGCCAGCAATAGGCCACCCACCTGCTCAGAAGCAGTGCTCCCAAGGTCTTTGTTGTTACTGATTCTGGCTCTGGTTCAGCCTCACATGAATACATTGGACGTGATAGAGTATGGGGAATAGTACTCAAGAAGGCTCGAACTGTGCGTTAGTTAGGCTCCTCTATTTGATACATTTTCTCACTGTAGGGCTACGTCCCAAATTGCACCCTATAGGTCTTGGTCAAAAGTAGTGCACTATATATGGTGAAAACGGTGCCATTTTGTAACAGAAAGCTAAACCCAACTGACGGGAGTGACTAATGTACTAACCGCACCAACTGGTTAGTGCCACACCAGTGAAACTGTAACAAGCAGTGAAATCCACAATTGTGCTGCTTTGGTCTGACACATTAATGTGTGACATCAGAGGAGGCTGTGGCTGACTGGCTCTAATTGGACGGAGACTGTATGGGACTATGACTGCAGCCATTGTAAATTGGATGATGGCACTCAAGCAATAGTTCAGCCATCATAGTCTGTAAGGAACGTAATGAGATTAAAAACTCTAAAAGAGGTGTGATAATATTAAGCTGGGTCACGAAGGAAAATCTATTTGCCACTGTCTAATCGGCTATGACAGGAGACAAGATTAAATTATAATGTATTTATTGGAAAAATATGTTTCCTGTTTAAGTCATATCCAATTATCTTTACAATTTATCAAAAGCTGATTATGTCTCATTTTAGAGTAATTGGTAACCAGGGGTTCTTAGCTTCACAGCCATGACAACTTGCCTGAGTGTTTACATGGGAAAGCCACAGAGGCTGCATTCCAAAGTAGACAACGTACCGTTATGAATGTAACTACTATTCCCTGAAAGAGGGAACAAGGTATAACATACTATGGGGAGTCAACGACCAATCATATTCACCTGAAGAAAACTGAAATTGTGCCCAAAGGGCCAATGGATGTCCAGCCCGCCCTCAGAAGCCCTGCCTTCCTGGCTATAATACCGAGGCTCGCATTCATATACCTCAATTCGGTAACGCAAGCCCAAATCCCCTGTCGGCATGGGGCCAAAATGTGTTATACCTCATAACCTCCTTCAGAAAACAGTAGTTATATTCATAACTGTACATTCCCTTTCAGTCAGTCTCTTGGTATGATATACCATGGGGACTTACAATCACGCCCAAGCCGGCTCAGAGGGTACCAAACTAGGAGGTCCACGGCAGCCCAAGCCTACACAGGCTCTACCATCTCCAAAAGGGGGTTACAGAAGCCACCTTTTTCCCTAATATTTTCCCAAGAAGGCTGAACTATCAGATCCTCATGAGGCCGGTAACTGTCAGAACCCCATATAGGGAACCAGAACCTGCTGCAACTTGGCTATACGAACTGACGCGATGCCACTGCAGCCCAAGTCTTTAGACCTCACGGTTCCAAGAACAATGCTTACCTTGCAAGCCTGACATGTCAGAACTCGTACAAGGAAACACAAGTCCAAAACAGAGCACCTGTCGTGACTTGGTAAAGCGCACACTTGCGCTGCATAGCATCGAGTTGATAAACCATGGCAGCCTGAGGCTCGAACACACAGGAGACCTGCAGTAACATGGAAATTGTGTCCTACCGCGCTGCCACAGCAGCCCAAGGCTCAAACCCACAGGAAATTGCGATAATCCTGATAATGCACACTTTACATGCTGCCGCGCCCCAATGCTCAAACCCACAGGGAACTGTGGCAAACCAGCTAAATGGCCAACCTGCACAACGTCTTATTTTCCACCATAATTTGCAAATAAATTCATTAAAAATCCTACAATATGATTTTCTGGATTTGTTTTTCTCATTTTGTCTGTCATAGTTGAAGTGTACCTATGATGAAAATTACAGGCCTCTCTCTTTTTTTTTTAAGTGGGAGAACTTGCACAATTGGTGGCTGACTAAATACTTTTTTGCCCCACTGTATATGCAAATAGTCATTGCCACATAGGGATCTGTGCCATTCACTTTGAACTGGACTGTGTTAACAGCATGAGTGGTTGCGAGTAGATGCGCTTGTTTTGAGATCAAAGCGAGAGCTGCATGTTTCCAGGTGTGTACATTTCTTCATATTGTTAGTAAGTAAGTTATCACCCCAGTTATATCTAATTTCTACAAGAGCTTCATACAAGAGCACAACACATATGCATTTCTAGCCATCTTTGAAAAGCAGTTTTTTTACTTTTATTTAACTAGACAAGTCAGTTAAGAACAAATTCTTATTTACAATGACGGCCTACATTAAAGGGGGCAGTGTTGTATTTTGAGACAGGCCTGAATAAGCTAAGTAGCCAATAGACAGAGGGTAGCATTATTTGTCTGATTCTCTATAATAATGGTATGGGAATAATAATGCATTTTATTTTTAAATGTGGTTTCTTGCATCAAAAGTCTTCAGTCACCTCCTTGTCTGAAGGACAAGTGGATTAACAGGTGCCAGTCCCGACATGTTTTTTTTTCAAAAGTCTCATGGAATGTAGGCCTACATTGAACACCACACAATGGCTGCTACTGTAGGCTGAATGATAGAACAGCTATTTCCATGTAAAAAATGTAATGGGACGCATTTTCGCCATTGTTTATGGTAGGCCACTGATAGGCCTACATTATGATCAAATAGGCACAGTATTCTGCTTGGCCACTGTTATAACTGTAACTTAAAGTGGGTACACCCTAAGTGTTCACAGTAAATGCGTGCCAGAGTTGCACAGAATAAACATTTAATGTGGAAAAAGAAAGGCCCTGCTCAGAAAGCTCTTGCAAGAACTTCAACATGTCCACCAAAGTTTCCTGTGCGCCAGGTACAATAGATCCTGATGACACAGAATCCTCCAAGGGTCCCCGCCCAACAGGCGGATGATCTCCAGGAACCAAGGTTGTCTGGGCCAATGGGGAGCCCCCAAAATCAACAACAGACCTTCCTGACGAACCCTCTCCATGGTGGCCTGAATAAGGTCCAAGGGAGGAAATTCATAGAGCAGGGTACGAGGCCACTGATACGCCAAAGAATCCGTTCCCATTGAAGTACCCAGATCCCTCATTGAGAAGAACCGACGACAATGCCCGTTTTCTCGCCATGCGTAAAGACCTAAATCGGCCCTGCCGAACCGGTCCCATATCTTGGCAACCACAGAGGGGTACAGTCTCCACACTATAGAGAGAGAAAGAAAGAGATAAAGAGAGAAAGAAAGAAAGAAAGAAAGAAAGAAAGAAAGAAAGAAAGAAAGAAAGAAAGAAAGAAAGAAAGAAAGAAAGAGAGAAAGAAAGAGAAAAAGGCTTTGCCCCCCCCGTTGATGTAGCCCACGGCAGTCCTGATGTCGGACCTTACCAACACATGCTGGGCCTCCAACATCAGAAGTAAACGTCTCAGTGCCAGCACAACAGTCAATTGCTATAGTCAGTAGTTATAGGTAATTGATATTCAGCGCCCCTTGCACTGTTGACCAAATGCCACTTACTGAGTAGCCCACACACAGCAAACCCCATCCCTGTAAGGATGAGTCTGTCCTGATCACCCTGCAGGACACTACCCAGCCAATAAGAACACCATGCAACAGCAGTCACTGGTCCCTCCAAGGTGTCAACACCCTTAGGCACAACGAGGATACCATGAGCAACCGATGGCGGTGGCGAAATGCGTCTAGATGCGTAGTAGTCACCCAGAGCTGAAACAGACGAATCAACAGAAGTCCCAGAGGCAACACAGCTATCACAGAGGCCATCAGACCCTATAACTGCAGGCACAAGTGAAAAGGAACCGAGTGCCCCAGCTGAAACCGTGTCAGACAGAGCCGTAATGCAACCCTCCGCTGTTAGGACAAAAACGGATGATTCTGAACTGAGTCCAGAACGAGACCCAGAAACTGAATGCGCTGAGCCAAGGTCAAAAACTTTTCTTGAGATTCACCATGAATCGCAAAGACTGAATCCTGCCTTTTTACAAGCTCAGACCAAACTTTGCTATTTTGTGAATATTTTGGTGTTCATTTTAACTTTATTTCCACGAAATGTATCCGCTATTATTTCTTACAACTGAAAATAACTTTTAAACATCAGATCAGCAGTTCCTTACCCCAATTCCGGATTCATCTTTGACACATCTGCCATAGGCTCTCTGTAATTCTTTGGCCACCCAAGAAGAAATGCCAGCGTTGAGGCGAGGGGGGGGGGGGGGGGTTCCTGGCGAGGGGGGGATCCTGGCGAGATTAAAGTGAAGGGAAAACCGGCCACCTCTTCCCTCCTTTCTACTGACCTTTGTAGTCACTTGATAATAAGACGGATTGACCACATTTTGGCCATCCCATCTGGTTTGGGCTTAGTGCGACTATCATTTGTTTTTCAACAGGACAATGACCCAACACACCTTCAGGCTGTGCAAGGCCTGAGAGGGATGGAGAGGGATGGTGCTGCATCAGATGACCTGGCTTCCACAATCACCCAACTTCAACCCAATTAAGATGGTTTGGGATGAGTTGGACTGCAGAGTGAAGGAAAAACAGCCAACAAGTACACAGCATACATGGGAAGTCCTTCAAGACTGTTAGAAAACCATTCCTCATGAAGTTGGTTGAGAGAATGCCATGACCGTGCAAAGCTGTCATCAAGGCAAAGTGTGGCTACTTTGAAGAATCTCAAATATATTTGTATATATTATATTTGTTAAACACTTTCTTGTCTACTACATGATTTTATATGTTTCATAGTTTCATTGATGTCTTCACTATTATTTTACAATGTAGAAAATAGTTTTAAAAAATTAAGAAAAACCCTTGAATGAGTAGGTGTGTCCAAACTTTCGTCTGGTAATATATATATTACTATGAAATATTGCTTGCTCTTTCGCTCACTTGCTTCTCCTTAATTTTGCAAGAAATTTATTTGTTCAAAACTGTTCAACTACTGTCCTCCAACGACGTCCTCCAGAAGTTCTCATATTTACTATGTAACTATGGAAGCGGGTGAGAAACATCAGCCTCCTAGGTTTTGTATTTAAGTCAATTTACCCAAAGGAGGACAGAACATTTTTTTTGTTACAACACTCACTACGGAGTTCAAACTGCCTCTGGAAGAAACTTCAGCATAACTGTTCGTCGAGAGCTTCATGTAAAGGGTTTCCATGGCCGTTAAGCTTGAGAGGAAAAGTGACAGTGACAGCATGGAATTCAAATGGGGAGTTTGAAAGGTGAGAGGTAGAAAATTAGTAGCATTGTGTCACCACTGCGATGGCCAGATGCTTTTGGACTATGAGAGAAAACAGTCAGATTTAGAGAGAGCAATTGGAGTAGCAGTGTTCTCTGGCGTGATCCATGTCTCCATCAGGGACAAAAAGGGCAGCATAGGCTGTGATGAACTCAGTGTTCTTGAGGGCAGAATGACAGTTCCCAATGCTGCCAGACACACGGAATTACACATGGGTTGTGAGCACAGCGTACAATAAATTAGAAGGGTTGCAGCCAAGAGGTAGGGAGCATCTGTAAAGCCAACAGAGAGAGGAGCGAACAGGTATAGAAAACACACACATAGTTGCCAAAGCTACAAAAGAGCAAAACTAGATAATCAGAAAATAAGAAGGTTAGATACTCAAGTGACAGAGTGGTGTGGAGCCTTCCTCAAGGAACCACTGGCACGACCGCCCGCTTACAGCTGCTGCTGAAAAACCAGGAGAGACTGAAGTACTAACACTAACTGCTAATTGCCTAGGAGAGGAGAAACCACCCCTCATCGAATAAAGCCACTGATTATCAAAACAAGTCACAAATTGTCCTGCACCTTAATCCAACAATCATCTGTAAATTATGAGCAGTTTGCAGTTCACACACCAAGTAAACTACTGGGAAGACAGGCAGCACTTAAAGTAGAAATACAAAAATACAGTTAGACAACAACAGATAAAGACAAAAAATTATACATATCACTTGTGGAGATAGCAGGAGTCCCCTAGTTACAGCAAGGGCTATTCAATTCCAGTCCTGGAGGGCTAAAACATTTCACTTTTTTGTTTCTACCTGGATTTGTGTTAGCCTGGCTGACGTTGAACTACATGATTACACAAGGAGGAAGAGCTGTGACTCAAGGGTCTGGGCAGGAGGCCGTGTAAAATGTGAAATTTGCTCAGAATTTGAGCAAACATTTTGATTGGTTCTCAGATGCACGCTATTTGCATGCACAACGCGTCCTCATCAATTTGCTACAGTGTTTTGGGCTAAACCATAAAGAATGATAGAGGCCTTTAGTGGACATGAAGTCATTTTAACATGGGCAGCGCCATTGAGGGCTTCCACCATGCTTCCGCCATTTTAAAGTAGTCAAAGTAGTCAACAACGTGGGGATTCCTATGGGTTGTAGCCTCAATGGCACTGTCCATGCTGTCACAGATGCTATAATGCACAGATATAAAGAGGAGTCCTCTGTCTATCTCTATGGGCTGAAGCATGCTAGCTAACGTTAGTTGCTACTTGATATCCACAAGACTAACATTTTACATATTGTCTAAGATGTCACTCGTTTTAGTGTAGAAGGGTTGTTTTAACATTTAGAAAATGTGTGTGATGAATATATGCACCCTATTCATGATGTTAGCGGCAAACAATCTCCGAAGTGTTGTGCTAGCTAACTACTGTGTTTCTTGACCCAGAAGGGCTGGCTGCCTGGCTGGAAGAAGCGGAAAAGCTGGGGTGGTCTTGTGTAAAACAATAGATGATGATTCGTTCAATTCAAAATGGGGATATCCAACTAGCGTAGGTGCTGTTTTGAAGACTGAGGGCACAGCCCCTTCATTACCGATGCTTCGTGCCAGCACATCCAGACTCTCAAGTCAGGCTAGATTTTTGCATGGTTCTTCAAAGAACCATCTAATTTAAGGTTCTTCAGAGAACCTAAAATGATTTCCCAATCCTCTCCTCGCCCCTCACCCCCAGACGTTTCACTTGTTTTCTCCCTAAACTGGCACACCTGATTCAATTAGTCAACTAATCATCAAGCCGTTGACTAATTGAACCTATGTCATCGCTCCGAAGAACCTTATTTGATTCCAACTCAAACCTTTATTTT
This sequence comes from Oncorhynchus mykiss, assembly GCF_057628025.1. Classification (NCBI taxonomy): domain Eukaryota; kingdom Metazoa; phylum Chordata; class Actinopteri; order Salmoniformes; family Salmonidae; genus Oncorhynchus; species Oncorhynchus mykiss. The sequence continues at coordinate 35,926,462 of NC_143032.1, forward strand.
TAAGAGTGTACTGAACTACTTTGACATGAAATGGAAAAAATCTGGTCCCAATGCAGACACCACTGAATGTTTAAATCATATATTTATTAAATATATTATTAAAGAGATTTTTAAAGATTAAAGACAATCTGTGTGTGAGAGTGATCGGATCATCTTTATCAGATAACAAAAGGCAGATGTTTAATATCAAGTATAGACTAATTGTGGCTTTGCCTATTCTTCACTGAACCATTCAAAAGCGTGTGTGTGTGTGCGCACGTATTTGCGCACGTGTGATGCTGGCCAGGCCACAGTAAGAGATCAAGCTGCTCTAATTGCTGCCAGTTCCCTCCTTAGACATCCTGGTTCTTGTTAGCACTTGCAATTGCTGCCTCCAGTCCACCTTGAACTGAGCAGAGCAGAGCTCACCCCCAAATTCTCTAAGAAACTGGCACCACTGCCAAGGTGCTACGTGAACAACCATCCACCCACTGTTTGGGGAAAGATATGTCAATCTCCAACCTCTTCTTCAAACAGATAGTGTCTTACGGTGGCAAAACTGTATGCATTAATTAATAAACTCACAGGTTATGCATGAATATTATGCATTCAAATCAAATCAACTTGTATTAGTCATATGCACCGAATACAACAGTTGAAATGCTTACTTACAAAATGTTCAGGAGTCTTATGGCTTGGGGGAAGAGGCTGTTTAGAAGCCTCTTGGACAAAGACTTGCCGCTCCGGTACCGCTTGCCGTGCGGTAGCAAAGAGAGAACAGTCTATGACTAGGGTGGCTGGAGTCTTTGACCATTTTTAGGGCCTTCCTCTGACACCGCCTGGTATAGAGGTTCTGGATGGCAGGAAGCTTGGCTCCGGTGATGTACTGGGCTGTACGCACTACCCTCTGTAGTGCATTGCGGTTGGAGGCAGAGCAGTTGCCATAACAGTTAGTGATGCAACCAGTCAGGATGCTCTCGATGGTGCAGCTGTAGAACGTTTTGAGGATCTGAGGACCCAAGCCAAATCTTTTCAGACTGCTGAGGGGGAATAGGTTTTGTCGTGCCCTCTTCACGACTCTCTTGGTGTGTTTGGACTATTTTAGTTTGTTGGTGATGTGGACACCAAGGAACTTGAAGCTCTCAACCTGCTCCACTAAAGCAACGTCAATGAGAATGGGGACGTGCTCGTTCCTCCTTTTTCTGTAGTCCACAATCATCTCCTTTGTCTTGATCGCGTTGAGGGAGAGGTTGTTGTCCTGGCACCACACGGCCAGGTCTCTGACCTCCTCCCTATAGGCTGTCTCATCATTGTCGGTGAACTACCACTGTTGTGTCATCGGCAAACTTAATGATGGTGTTGGAGTCGTGCCTGGCCGTACAGTCATGAGTGAACAGGAAGTACAGGAGGGGACTGAGCATGCACCCCTGAGAGGTCTCTGTGTTGAGGATCAGCGTGGCGGATGTATTGATACCTACCCTTACCAACTGGGGTCGGCCTGTCAGGAAGTCCAGGATCAAGCTGTAAAGGGAGGTGTTTAGTCCCAGGGTCCTTAGCTTATTGATGAGCTTTGAGGGCACTATGGTGTTGAATTGTAGTCAATGAACATAGGTGTTCCTTTTGTCCAGGTGGGAAAGGGCAGTGTCGAGTGCAATAGAGATTGCATCATGTGGATCTGTTAGGGCGGTATGCAAATTGGAATGGGTCTAGGGTTTCTGGGATAATGGTGTTGATGTGAGCCATGACCAGCCTTTCAAAGCATTTCATGGCTACAGACGTGAATGCTACGACCCGTAGGTAGTCATTTAGGCAGGTTACCTTAGTGTTCTTGGGCACAAGAACTATAGTGGTCTGCTTAAAACATGTTGGTATTACAGACCCGGACAGAGAGAGGTTGAAAATGTCAGTGAAGACACTTGTCAGTTGGTCAGCGCAAGCTCGCAGTACACATCCTGGTAATCTGTCTGGCCCTGTGGCCTTGTGAATGTTGACCTGTTTAAAGCTCTTACTCACATCGGCTGCGGAGAGCATGATCACACAGTCGTCCGGAACAGCTGAGGCTCTTATGCATGTTTCAGTGTTGTTTGCCTTGAAGTGAGCATAGAAGTAGTTTAGCTCATCTGGTAGACTAGTGTCACTGGGCAGCTCTCGTCTGTGCTTCCCTTTGTAGTCTTTAATGGTCTGCAAGCCCTGCCACATCCGACGAGCATCGGAGCCGGTGTAGTATGATTCGATTTTAGTCCTATATGAACGATTTGCCTGTTTGATGGTAACTTTCAGGGTTAGAGTGTGAAAGTGGCAGCTCTAGCCTTCAGCTCAGTGCAGATGTTGCCTGTAATTCATGGCTTCTGGTTGGGGTATGTATGTACGGTCACTGTGGGGACGACGTCATCAATGCACTTATTGATGAAGCCAATGACTGACGTGGTGTACTCCTCAATGCCATCGGAAGAATCCCTGAAAACATTCCAGTCTGTGCTAGCAAAACAGTCCTGTAGCTTAAAATCTACTTCATCTAACCACTTTTTTATTGACCGAGTCACTGGTGCTTCCTGCTTTCATTTTTGCTTGTAAGCGGGAATCAGGAGGATAGAATTATGGTCAGATCTGCCAAATGGAGGGTGAGGGAGAGCTTTGTATGCTCTATGTGTTGAGTAAAGGGGGTCTAGTTTTTTTCCCTCTGGTTACACATGCTGATATAAATTTGGTAAAACGGATTTAAGTTTCCCTGCATTAAAGTCCCTCGGCACTAGGAGCGCCGCCTTTGGATGAACGTTTTCCTGTTTGCTTATGGCGGAATACAGCTCATTGAGTGCGGTCTTAGTGCCAGCTTCGGTCTGTGGTGGTATGTAGACAGCTATGAAAAATACAGATGAAAACTCTCTAAGTAGATAGTGTGGTCTACAGCTTATCATGAGATACACTACCTCAGGCGTGCAAAACCTCAAGACTTCCTTAGATATCGTGCACCAGCTGTTGTTTACAAATATGCATAGTCCGCCACCCCTTGTCTTACCAGACGCCGCTGTTCTATCCTGCCGATACAAACTCAGTGAAGCATAAGATGTTACAGTATTGTATGTCTTGTTGGTAGTTTAATCTTCCTCCTAGGTTGTCGATTTTATTTTCCAATGATTTCATTTAGCTAGTAGAACGGAAGGCAGTGGGGGTTTATTCGATCGCCTACGAATTCTCAGAAGGCAGCCTGACCTCCGTCCTTTTTTTCTCTATCTTCTCTTCCCGCAAATGAAGGGGATTTGGGCCTGTTCACGTGAAAGCAGTATGTCCTTCACGCAGGGCAAGTCAGACTCATTAAAGGAAAAAAAAGTTCTGCCAGTTCGTGGTAAGTAATTGCTGTTCTGATGTCCAGAAGTTATTTTCGGTCATAAGAAATGGTAGCATCAACAAAAAATGGGTTACAAACAACGCAAAAAAAACACACAAAAAACACAGTAGGTTAGGATCACGTAAAACGTCAGACATCTTCTCCTGCGCCATGAATCACTTATTTTACCGCTGTTACTTCTACTAGGTACTCCTCTAGCTCATAGGTTTGTAAGAATGTATGAACATGAATAGCTTTATTTCCTATTTTCCACAGTTATCTTTTATTACCAACAAAGCAACCAGCCCTATTGTCTTTTCTTGGAGGGTACTCCCAGCCTGTTCTGAGCCGTCTCTCAAAATTCAATTAATTTGTCACAAGGTTATTGACCTGTCAGCATCTCAGCGTTTTAATAAAGTTGGATCCTTTGATAAAGCCCTGCTTTAATTGACACCGAACAAGTGATAAGTCAGCTTTATTGAATTCCTTCGTTCCTCAGTGTGTCTCCCTGTCTTTCAGGCCTGTTGCTACTGGCACATCCTCTGATCAATGGACTGAGACAGCCGAGACTGCACCATCCTCCAAACTCCTCTCCATTGAGCGTGAACCAAGCACTTCCCTTTCAATAAGTGGTTTGAGCTCTTGCCTATTCTGTTATTTGAGTTCCCGCCTCGTATTTTAGATGGGCCAGTGGAGTCCCCCTGTTCCTTCTTGCATTTCCCTTTGTGGAGGCTGTCTGTCACACCTGGTTGCATCCCAAGTGGCACCCTATTCCCTACATATTGCACTGCTTTTGACCAGGGCCCTGGTCAAAGTGACTGCACTAAATAGGGAATATGGTGCTATTTGGGACACAACCCTGCAGTCAAAGCTGATGGGCCCCTGCTCCATCAAAGCAGCACATCTGTGCCGCCTGGAGCGGCTGAAATGTCACCCACTACTACCCATGGAGCCTTGTCAACCCTGTGTTATGTTGTGCCACACGACTCTAGCTGCACTGCTGCAGGGTCTCAAAGAGCCTCTAATACTGCTGTCCATTGTGAATCTCACGAGTTGTTACTCATGAAATGTTTCCGTTTTTATATTGGTCATAGAGGCAGGTAGAGATGCGTTGGTTCTGTTACTGAAGTCAGAATGATGGTGGTTGGGGTGCGTTATTAGGTTTGCTATATATTTTTTTGTGCATTATGGCTTGGAACTTTTTCTATAGATTCTCCTTGATGTCAGGGTCCAACTATGTGTTATTTAATATGTATGATTCATTGAAGATAAACTGTAAATATATATATATATATATCTATATATATATATATATATATAGATTTGGATCAACCCCAAAAATGTGCAAACATTGTTTTTTCAATTATGAATATTTATATATCTGTATATCACCCTTTTCAAACCTCTTTGAAGACCTGCCGTTCCTGAGCCTTATCGTGAGATGAAATTCTGTCTAAATGCTTTAAAAGTACAGTAATAGGAAACTGACTCCTTGATCTTCTTATGTTTCTTCTTGTCCTTGTCTTTGGAATCATCCTAGTCGTTCGAGCGCACATTATCAATTTTGGGCTTGTCCTCAGCCTCTCAAATTGACATTTGTTGGTAAAAACAGTAAATCAAATCAAATCAAATGTTATTTGTCACATACACATGGTTAGCAGATGTTAGTGCGAGTGTAGCGAAATGCTTGTGCTTCTAGTTCCGACAATGCAGTAATAACAAGTAATCTAACTAACAATTCCAAAACTACTGTCTTGTACACAGTGTAAGGGGATAAAGAATATGTACATAAGGATATATGAATGAGTGATGGTACAGAGCAGCATAGGCAAGATACAGTAGATGGTATCGAGTACAGTATGTACAAATGAGATGAGTATGTAAAAAAAGTGGCATAGTATAGTATAAAGTGGCTAGTGATACATGTATTACATAAGGATACCGTCGATGATATAGAGTACAGTATATACGAATGCATATGAGATGAATAATGTAGGGTAGGTAACATTTATATAAGGTAGCATTGTTTAAAGTGGCTAGTGATATATTTACGTCATTTCCCATCAATTCCCATTATTAAAGTGGCTGGAGTTGAGTCAGTGTCAGTGTTAGTGGTGGCTGTTTAACAGTCTGATGGCCTTGAGATAGAAGCTGTTTTTCAGTCTCTCGGTCCCAGCTTTGATGCACCTGTACTGACCTCGCCTTCTGGATGATAGCGGGGTGAACAGGCAGTGGCTCGGGTGGTTGATGTCCTTGATGATCTTTATGGCCTTCCTGTGACATCGGGTGGTGTAGGTGTCCTGGAGGGCAGGTAGTTTGCCCCCGGTGATGCGTTGTGCAGACCTCACTACCCTCTGGAGAGCCTTACGGTTGAGGGCGGTGCAGTTGCCATACCAGGCGGTGATACAGCCCGCCAGGATGCTCTCGATTGTGCATCTGTAGAAGTTTGTGAGTGCTTTTGGTGACAAGCCGAATTTCTTCAGCCTCCTGAGGTTGAAGAGGCGCTGCTGCGCCTTCTTCACGATGCTGTCTGTGTGAGTGGACCAATTCAGTTTGTCTGTGATGTGTATGCCGAGGAACTTAAAACTTGCTACCCTCTCCACTACTGTTCCATCGATGTGGATAGGGGGGTGTTCCCTCTGCTGTTTCCTGAAGTCCACAATCATCTCCTTAGTTTTGTTGACGTTGAGTGTGAGGTTATTTTCCTGACACCACACTCCGAGGGCCCTCACCTCCTCCCTGTAGGCCGTCTCATCGTTGTTGGTAATCAAGCCTACCACTGTTGTGTCGTCCGCAAACTTGATGATTGAGTTGGAGGCGTGCGTGGCCACGCAGTCGTGGGTGAACAGGGAGTACAGGAGAGGGCTCAGAACGCACCCTTGTGGGGCCCCAGTGTTGAGGATCAGCAGGGAGGAGATGTTGTTGCCTACCCTCACCACCTGGGGGCGGCCCGTCAGGAAGTCCAGTACCCAGTTGCACAGGGCGGGGTCGAGACCCAGGGTCTCGAGCTTGATGACGAGCTTGGAGGGTACTATGGTGTTGAATGCCGAGCTGTAGTCGATGAACAGCATTCTCACATAGGTATTCCTCTTGTCCAGATGGGTTAGGGCAGTGTGCAGTGTGGTTGAGATTGCATCGTCTGTGGACCTATTTGGGCGGTAAGCAAATTGGAGTGGGTCTAGGGTGTCAGGTAGGGTGGAGGTGATATGGTCCTTGACTAGTCTCTCAAAGCACTTCATGATGACGGATGTGAGTGCTACGGGGCGGTAGTCGTTTAGCTCAGTTACCTTAGCTTTCTTGGGAACAGGAACAATGGTGGCCCTCTTGAAGCATGTGGGAACAGCAGACTGGTATAGGGATTGATTGAATATGTCCGTAAACACACCGGCCAGCTGGTCTGCGCATGCTCTGAGGGCGCGGCTGGGGATGCCGTCTGGGCCTGCAGCCTTGCGAGGGTTAACACGTTTAAATGTCTTACTCACCTCGGCTGCAGTGAAGGAGAGACCGCATGTTTTCATTGCAGGCCGTGTCAGTGGCACTGTATTGTCCTCAAAGCGGGCAAAAAAGTTATTTAGTCTGCCTGGGAGCAAGACATCCTGGTCCGTGACTGGGCTGGATTTCTTCCTGTAGTCTGTGATTGACTGTAGACCCTGCCACATGCCTCTTGTGTCTGAACCGTTGAATTGAGATTCTACTTTGTCTCTGTACTGGCGCTTAGCTTGTTTGATAGCCTTGCGGAGGGAATAGCTGCACTGTTTGTATTCGGTCATGTTACCAGACACCTTGCCCTGATTAAAAGCAGTGGTTCACGCTTTCAGTTTCACACGAATGCTGCCATCAATCCACGGTTTCTGGTTAGGGAATGTTTTAATCGTTGCTATGGGAACGACATCTTCAACGCAAGTTCTAATGAACTCGCACACCGAATCAGCGTATTCGTCAATGTTGTTATCTGACGCAATACGAAACATCTCCCAGTCCACGTGATGGAAGCAGTCTTGGAGTGTGGAGTCAGCTTGGTCAGACCAGCGTTGGACAAATAGGATAAATACACATGAAGGTAGAGTCTATTCTCGTGTTTTTCCCCCTCCTTTTCCTTTAAGAGCTTTGTCCCAACGGACCAGTCAGTCAATGCCCCCTCGGGGGTTACGGAGTACGCAGTGTTACATAAAAAGAGCATCCCACCTTCAGCCTCAGTGTTCACACACACACTATCCCCAAGTGGCTGTACTTGTGTTCAGTGTTTTGACCTTAATGAGATAGTGAGCTCCAAAAGTACTGTGACAGTGACACATTTTAAATGATACAATGACTATGTAATGACTATGACAATGTGAGCTCCAAAAGTGTTGGGACAGTGACACAGTTGAAATGATACTATGACTATTTCTTAGTAAATTTCTCAATTAAAAAAAAACATTTGTTGAAACCAAATATATGATTCATGCTGTTATATTTGATTATTCTCAAACCTATATTTCAAGTTGCAACATATTTCTTTCAACACAACTTACTTTCGCCCTTTGGTTAAACCTAATAGATAGGTTTATACCAAGTAGATGTTTCACCTTGGAATTATCTATACAAATTTCTTAAATTGGATTACAAGCGATTAAATTATTTCCTGTTAATCAAGATATAGTACGAAGTTGGTTCCATAACATGAAATAACTCCAAAACTCCAAAACACTTTCTTTACATACAACTTTCACATTAACTGGTTACAATATTGTAACCAAATAGTGACCATCTCATCAACAGAAACCTTTCCAGGCTCTTTAGTATCACAGTACTTATGCAGTTATCATGAAAGATTCAGTGCTGGCAGTGAACATGCAATCACCAAAAAATTACAAAAAACATTACCTGGAATGACATTCACAGCCCCAAGAGGTCACACTTCCAACTCTTCTGATAGGCTGTCGCTGCTACAATGCACCCCCTGCTATGCAATGCGAATGAGGTGTTGGTGCAATATAGAAGCTTTCATTCAATTCAAGAAGTAACATTTATCTGTCAAATTCCTTATTTAATATCAGACAAATTTAATAGAATAGGTTGAACGAACCGAAGCAAAGAAATGTATCAGCATATGAGCATACTTCTGAAAATGTAGCTAGCTAGACAATCTTACCAGTATACATCATGGTTGGCCGCATCTCCTGTCTGATGCCATGCATGGCTGCCCTTAGTTTGACGATGTAATCCAGACTGGTGTTTTCTCCATCTCTTTAGCTATCATACTCGAATTTCACTGATGTCAAAACTCGTTACTCCAGAAAGTGGAGAGCATACACATAACGTTAGCTAGCGAGCCAGCCAGCTAACATTAGCTAGCTAAGAGTACAATTTAACTTTCTAATAATAATTTTGCTAATTTTCTGTTAGTTTTCCTTTTCTGAGTTTTAATTGAACACGTGAATTCATTTGATAAGACATTGTCAGAGTCATGTGTATAGGGAAGTCAGGTGCAGGAGAGTAAAACGGAGTGTAATGGAGTCTTTTAATATATGTCCACAAAACATACCCAGCACTTATTCAACCATATAAACAACACTGACATAAAACAATCTCTGACAAAGACATGAGGGGAAACAGAGGGTTAAATACACAACAGGTAATGAATGGAATTGAAACCAGGTGTGTAGGAAGACAAAACCAATGGAAAATGAAAAATGGATCAATGATGGCTAGAAGACCAGTGACATCGACCGCCGAGCACCGCCCGAACAAGGAGAGGCAATGACTTCGGCAGAAGTTGTGACAGTACCCCCCCCTGACGTGCGGCTCCAGCAGCGCGTCGACACTGGCCTCGGGGACGACCCGGAGGGCGAGGTGCAGGGAGATCCAGATGGAGACGGTGGAATTCTTTTAACATGGAAGGATCTAACACGTCCTCCACCGGAACCCAGCATCTCTCCTCTGGCCCGTACCCTTCCCAGTCCACGAGGTACTGAAGGCCCCTCGCCCAACGTCTTGAATCCAATATGGATCGAACAGAGTACACTGGGACCCCTTCGATGTCTAGAGAAGGCGGAGGAACATCACGCACTTCAGCCTCCTGGAGTGGGCCAGTCACCACCGGCCTGAGGAGAGACACATGGAATGAGGGGTTAATACGGTAATTAGTGGACAGTTGTAACCTATAACATACCTCGTTCACTCTCCTCAGGACTTTAAATGGCCCCGCGAACCGTGGAACCAGCTTCCAGGAGGGCAGGCGGAGGGGCAGGTTTCGGGTCGAGAGCCAGACCCTGTCCCCTGGTGCGAACACCACCTCACTGCGGTGACGGTCTGCGCATTATGGCGCGCTGAAGCTGGACGTGGGGTGCCTCCCAGGTTTCCTCAGCGTGCCGAAACCAATTGTCCACCACAGGAGCCTCGGTCTGACTCTGATGCCAAGGAGTCAGAACCGGCTGATACCCTAATACACATTGAAAGGGAGAAAGGTTAGTGGAGGAGTGACGTAGCGAGTTCTGGTCTATCTCTGCCCAGGGCACGAACTTCACCCACTCCCCCGGCCGGTCCTGGCAGTAAGACCGCAGAAACCTACCCACATCCTGGTTAACTCTCTTCACCTGCCCATTACTCTCGGGGTGAAAACCTGAGGTAAGACTAACCGAGACCCCCAGACGTTCCATGAACGCCTTCCAGACCCTTGATGTGAACTGGGGACACCGGTCAGACACTATATCCTCAGGCACCCCATAGTGCCGGAAAGCGTGTGTAAACAGGGCTTCCGCAGTTTGTAAGGCCGTAGGGAGACCGGGCAACGGGAGGAGACGACAGGACTTAGAAAACCGATCCACAACGACCAGGATCGTGGTGTTACCCTGTGAAGGTGGAAGACCAGTTAAAAAATCCACCGACAGGTGCGACCACGGCCGTTGTGGAACGGGTAAAGGTTGTAGTTTACTTCTGGGCAGGTGTCTGGGAGCCTAGCACTGGGCACACACCGAGTAGGAGGAAACATAAATCCTCACGTCCTTAGCTAAAGTGGGCCACCAGTACCTACCATCAAGACAACTCATCGTCCTACCTATCCCAGGATGACCAGAGGAGGGTGACGTGTGGGCCCAATAGATCAATCGGTCGCGGAGAGCAGACGGAACGTACACACGACCAGCTGGACACTCAGGGGGAGAGGGCTCTGCACGTGACGCCCGCTCAATGTCCGTGTCCAGCTCCCACACTACTGGCGCCACCGAACACGAAGCTGGGAGTATGGGAGTGGGATCCATGGACCGCTCCTCTGTGTCATACAGCCGGGACAATGCGTCTGCCTTAACGTTCTGGGAGTGAAACGAGTGAAAAACATGGCCCACCTTGCCTGGCGAGGATTCAGTCTCCTCGCTTCACGGATGTACTCCAGATTGCGATGGTCAGTCCAGATGAGAAAAGGGTGATTAGCCCCCTCAAGCCAATGTCTCCACGCCTTCAAGGCTTTTATGACAGCTAACAGCTCCCGGTCCCCCACATCAAAACCCTGGATAAACCTTCGGTAGTAATGGGCAAACCCTAAAAAACGCTGCACCTCCTTTACCGTGGTTGGAGTTGGCCAATTACGAATGGCTGCAATGCGGTCGCTCTCCATTTCCACTTCTGATGTGGAAATCCAATGCCCTAGGAAGGAGATGGATTGTTGGAAGAACAAGCATTTCTCAGCCTTGACATATAGATCTCTTTGCACACCAGCTTTACATGCTCGGCGCGTGTAGCGGAGTATATCAGGATATCATCGATATACACCACTACACCCTGCCCGTGCAGGTCTCTGAAGATCTCATCTACAAATGATTGGAAGACTGATGGAGCATTCATCAACCCATATGGCATGACAAGGTACTCATAATGACCTGAGGTGGTGCTACGTCCTTCCACTCATCCCCCTCCAAAAACACACCAGATTGTACGCACTCCTGAGATCCAATTTTGTGAAGAAGCGTGACCCATGCATCGACTCATTAACTGTAGTTATAAGAGGTAGTGGGTAACTATATTTCACCTTGATTTTATTGAGACCTCGATAATCAATGCACGGGCGTAAACCGCCATCCTTCTTCTTCACAAAAAATAAACTCGAAGAGACGGGTGAAATGGAGGACTGAATGTACCCCTGACGCAGGGATTCAGAGACATATGTCTCCATAGCCACCTTCTCCGCTTGCGACAGGGGATACACGTGACTCCTGGGATATTCAGCGTCTACCAGGAGATCTATCGCACAATCCCCCCGTCGATGGGGTGGTAATTGAGTCGCCTTCTTTTTACAGAAGGCGAGAGCCAAATCGGCATATTCACGGTGGAGACCTGGTCTGGACTTTCCACCGTAGGAGCACCAACAGAAACCCCTAAACACCTACCTGAGCACTCTCGCGACCACCACGTGAGAGCCCTCTGTGGCCAAGAAACAGTGGGGTTATGACAAGCTAACCAGGGTAGGCCTAGCACCGCAGAATACGCAGGAGAATCAATAAGGAAAATACTAATCTTCTCCTTGTGACCCTCCTGCGTTATCATACACAAAGGAACGGTGACCTCCCTGATAAACCCTGACCCTAATGGTCGACAATCTAAGGCATTAACAGGGAAAGGCATATCCACAGAAACAATGGGGATCCCTAAATAATGAAATTCCCAGTCGCGCCTGAATCTACTGGCGCTTATATTGGGAATGCAGGGAAAAATCAGGAAAAGTGACAGAGACAAACATTAGTGCAACAGAGGGCTCTGGATGAGAATGGTACCTAATCACCTGGGGTGATGCCAGAGTGCCCTCTATTCCCAGAGGAACCAACCCGGCACTGACCAGCAGTGTGCCCTCTGCGACCATAGATGGTGCTCGAGCGGGAACCCCCTCCGGTCTCCCTGTGCACCATCCCTCCCAACTCCATGGGTACAGGAGAGAGGGTGCGGGTGGATGGAACAACCAGACCCCGATCTAGACGTCCACGAGTAGCCAGCATGTTGTCCAGCCTGATGGAAATGTCCACCAGCTGGTCAAAGGTGAGGGTGGTGTCTCTGCAGGCCAGCTCCCGACGGACGTCCTTGCGTAGACTACAACGGTAATGGTCGATCAGGGCCCTGTCGCTCCATCCATAATTTTAATGGTAGGTTTATTTGAACAGTGAGAGACAGAATAACAACAACAAAAAATCCAGAAAAACGCATGTCAAAAATGTTAGAAATTGATTTTCATTTTAATGAGGGAAATAAGTTTTTGACCCCCTCTCAATCAGAAAGACTTCTGGCTCCCAGGTGTCTTTTATACAGGTAATGAGCTGAGATTAGGAGCACACTCTTAAAGGGAGTGCTCCTAATCTCAGTTTGTTACCTGTATAAAAGACACCTGTCCACAGAAGCAATCAATCAGATTCTAAACTCTCCACCATGGCCAAGACCAAAGAGCTCTCCAAGGATGTCAGGGACACGATTGTAGACCTACACAAGACTGGAATGGTCTACAAGACCATCACCAAGCAGCTTGGTGAGAAGGTGACAACAGTTGGTGCGATTATTTGCAAATAGAAGAAACACAAAAGAGCTGTCAATCGCCCTCGGCCTGGGGCTCCATGCAAGATCTCACCTCGTGGAGTTGCAATCATCATGAGAACGCTGAGGAATCAGCCCAGAACTACACGGGAGGATCTTGTCAATGATCTCAAGGCAGCTGGGACCATAGTCACCAAGAAAACAATTGGTAACACACTACACCGTGAAGGACTGAAATCCTGCAGCGCCCGCAAGGTCCCCCTGCTCAAGAAAGCACATATACATGCCCGTCTGAAGTTTGCCAATGAACATCTGAATAATTTAGAGGACAACTGGGTAAAAGTGTTGTGGTCAGATGAGACCAAAATGGAGCTCTTTGGCATCAAATCAACTCTCCGTGTTTGAAGGAGGAGGAATGATGTCTATGACCCCAAGAATACCATCCCCAACGTCAAACATGGAGGTGGAAACATTATCCTTTGGGGGTGTTTTTCTGCTAAGGGGACAGGACAACTTCACCGCATCAAATGGACAATGGACAGGGCCATGACCGTCAATTCTTGGGTGAGAACCTCTTTCCCTCAGCCAGGGCATTGAAAATGGGTCGTGGATGGATATTCCAGCATGACAATGACCCAAAACACACGGCCATGGCAAGAAAGGAGTGGCTCAGGAAGAAGCACATTAAGGTCCTGGAGTGGCCTAGCCAGTCTCCAGACCTTAATCCCATAGAAAATCTGTGCAGGGAGCTGAAGGTTCAAGTTGCCAAATGTCAGCCACAAAACCTTAATGATTTGGAGAAGATCTTCAAAGAGGAGTGAGACAAAATATGTCCTGAGATGTGTGCAAACCTGGTGGTCAACTACAAGAAACGTCTGACCTCTGTGATTGCCAACAAGGGTTTTGCCACCAACTACTAAATCATGTTTTGCAGAGGGGTCAAATACTTATTTCCCTCATTAAAATGCAAATCAATTTATAACATTTTTGACATGCTTTTTTCTGGATTTTTGTTGTTGTTATTCTGTCTCTCACTGTTCAAATAAACCTACCATTAAAATTATAGACTGATCATTTCTTTGTCAGTGGGCAAACGTACAAAATCAGCAAGGGATCAAATACTTTTCCCCCTCACTGTATGTGTCTAAATGGGGGAGATAACAGTCCTCTGAGGTTTTGGATTGAAGTTTACTCACCTAGAGTGATATGTGAAGGAGTGTATTGTTGTATTGGTTGTGTTGTTTGTTCTGTTCTGTTTTGATACAAATCTCACCAGATTAGGTCTGCTGGGTTGTTGGGATTTCTCCCGATGGGTTATAGGTCTAGCTTCCTGATCCTGTGGCTCTGCGGTGAAGTTGACAGTGTAATGGGGAGTATAAGCCAATAATAAAAAAAATATTTGATAGAATGTATTGTTATTCCCTTAACATGTTATAGATATTGGCAGTTATAGATATTGGTAGTAAGAATAATAGTTATAATTTATCATATACAGTGGTGTCATGTTCTGACCTTTATTTCCTTTGTTTTGTCATTATTTAGTATGGTCAGGGCGTGAGTTGGGGTGGGCAGTCTATGTTTGTTTTTCTATGATTTGGGGATTTCTATGTTTCGGCCTAGTATGGTTCTCAATCAGAGGCAGGTGTCATTAGTTGTCTCTGATTGAGAATCATACTTAGGTAGCCTGGGTTTCACTGTGTGTTTGTGGGTGTTTGTTTCCGTGTCTTTCACCACACGGTACTGTTTTGGGTTTCGTTCATTCCACGTTTATTGTTTTTGTATTCAGTTGTTCATGTGTACTATTCAGTTGTTCATGTGTACTATTTCTTATTAAAAGAACCATGGACACTTACCACGTGTCACGGCCGCCCTCCTCTTCATCTGAAGAGGAGAGGCGAGAAGGATCAGAGGACCAAAATGCGGCGTGGTAAGTGTCCATGGTCAATCTTTAATAAAGAAAGTAGTGAACACTGAACACTATGCAAAACCAGTAAACAAAATAACAACCGTGAAGCTAATCATATGGACTGTGCTGAAACAAGCCATCAACATAGACAATCACCCACAAACAAACAGTGCAACCCAGGCTACCTAAGTATGATTCTCAATCAGAGACAACTAATGACACCTGCCTCTGATTGAGAACCATATTAGGCCGAAAACATAGAAAAACAAACAGACTGCCCACCCAACTCACGCCCTGACCATACTAAATAAATACAAAACAACGGAAATAGAGGTCAGAACGTGACAGTACCCCCCCCCCCCCCCCCCCCCCCCAAAGGTGCGGACTCCGGCCGCAAAACCTTGACCTATAGGGGAGGGTCTGGGTGGGCGTCTGTCCGCGGTGGCGGCTCTGGCGCGGGACGCGGACTCCACTTCATCATTGTCTTAGTCCGCCTTATTGTCCGCCTCCGTGGCTTTCTCACCATGGCCACCCTACTCAATGACCCCACTGGACAGAGGGGCTGCTTGGGACAGAGGGGCAGCTCGGGACAGAGGTGGGGCAGCTGCTCGGGACAGAGGGACAGCTCGGGACAGAGGTGGGGCAGCTGCTCGGGACAGAGGTGGGGCAGCTGCTCGGGACAGAGGGACAGCTGCTCGGGACAGAGGGGCGGCAGCAGCTCTGGGCAGAGGGGCTCCGGCAGCGGCGCCGGACAGGCGGGAGGCTCCGGCAGCGGCGCCGGACAGGCGGGAGGCTCCGGCAGAGGCGCCGGACAGGCGGGAGGCTCCGGCAGAGGCGCCGGACAGGCGGGAGGCTCCGGCAGAGGCGCCGGACAGGCGGGAGGCTCCGGCAGCGGCGCCGGACAGGCGGGAGGCTCCGGCAGCGGCGCCGGACAGGCGGGAGACTCCGGCAGCGGCGCCGGACAGGCGGGAGACTCCGGCAGCGGCGCCGGACAGGCGGGAGACTCCGGCAGCGGCGCCGGACAGACAGGACCACCTGCAGGGAGGAGACAGAGAGACAGCCTGGTGAGTGGGGCTGCCACAGGAACCACCAGGCTGGGGAGACCTTCAGGAGGCTTGGGGTTAGGAGGAGGCACCTGAAGGACCGGGCTGTGGGGGAGCACTGGAGCTCTGGTGCGCAACCTTGGCACCACTTCCCCAGGCTGGATCACCACTCTAGCCCGGACCCTCCAGAGTGCAGGCACAGGTTGAACCGGGCTGTGGGTAAGCACGGGAGATCTAGTGGTTACTACACGCACCTCTCCCTTAGGCTCCATTCGCAGAGTCGCCCGGTACGAGCGGAGCGCAGGAAGAGGATGCACTGCACCCTCCCAGCGCCCCGGAGACACAGCACGCAGAGCCGGCGCAGGATACCCTGGACCAAAACTGCGTACCGGCGACCAGACCCGCTGAGCAGGCACCATACGCCCTGGCTCGATGCCGCGCTCGCATGACACTCTCGGGGGGCTGTCCTATAGCGCACCGGGCTATGGACACGTACTGGCGACACCTTGCGCTTAACCGCATAACACGGTGCCTGACCAGTAACGCGCTGCTTATAATAAGCACGAGGAGTGAGCGCAGGTCTGCTACCTGGCTTAGCTTCACCCCTCGTGTGCCCCCCCCCCAAAAAATTGGGGGCTGCCTCTCGTACCTGTCGCACTGCCCTGCTGCCTTCGCCAACCTCATTCTCCTGTAACCTTCCTTGCACTGCTCCATCGAATCCCAGGCGGGCTCCGGCACTCTCCCTGGGTCGATGGCCCATCTGTCTATCTCCTCCCAAGTTGTGTAGTCCTGTGAAGCCGGCCGCTGTTGTTGTTGCTGCCGCTGCTGCCGTCGCTGCCTTTTACCACGCCGCTTGGTCCTTGGTTGGGGGGTGATTCTATCACGGCCGTCCTCCTCTTCATCTGAAGAGGAGAGGCGAGAAGGATCAGAGGACCAAAATGCGGCGTGGTAAGTGTCCATGGTCAATCTTTAATAAAGAAAGTAGTGAACACTGAACACTATACAAAACCAGTAAACAAAATAACAACCGTGAAGCTAATCATATGGACTGTGCTGAAACAAGCCATCAACATAGACAATCACCCACAAACAGTGCAACCCAGGCTACCTAAGTATGATTCTCAATCAGAGACAACTAATGACACCTGCCTCTGATTGAGAACCATACTAGGCCGAAAACATAGAAATGCCCCAAAACATAGAAAAACAAACATAGACTGCCCACCCAACTCACGCCCTGACCATACTAAATAAATACAAAACAACGGAAATAGAGGTCAGAACGTGACACCACGCCGCATATTGGTCCTCCGATCCTTTTCGCCTCTCCTCTTCGGAAAAAGAGGAGGAAATCCCTTACAAGTGGTTCCTCCTTTAAAAGTTGCGAGCTTACACCGCGGGACTTTGAGGTACCCAGCGTCACGGCTTCATTGCTCTAGACCATGACAAGGGGGGAGTTAGAGCACTCATTATGCATTTGGGTCCCAAGGTTTTTATATGACCAATCATATTGAATGGTTCCAATGACGAATTTGATGCGAGCCACCCTTCCCTGGTGACTTTCTTTAGCAAATATGGCTGACAAAACATTACAGGGGAAGCAAATGTAAGTAGTTTTAATGTCAAAACACGTCAAACTGAAAATGTACAATTGAGAGGAATATGTTAGTAAATGTATAGACAATCGATTGTGCACATTTTTTTGTCATAAAGTTAATTTGCGAAAATCGCTAATTCGCAAGTTAGCTGATCAGCTAACATTAGCCAGCTTGCTAGCTGGTGTAATGATATGAGTATGACATTGTAATTTGTGTTTAATGTTTTAGGGACTCCTGAGAAAACCAGCAAACCAGGCTGTCATTTTGGGAAACAGTTGTGTAAACTTGCCTTACCGTGCAATGCAGCTGAAGTAACATAGCTAGCTAACTATTTACTTGCTTATTGTGTAGTGGAGGATAAAAATAACTGCATGCCTATGGATGTGTAGCTAGCTACAGTAACGTAATTTCGTACATCGCCTTGGTCCGTACAATTGCCCTTATTTTAGCGCCCCAAAAACGTAATACTTCCAGATCAACTGTAATGTCAATACCATTGTAAAGCACAATTTCTCTCCTTTCGAACAGAATCAATTACATGAAACACTGAAACGCTGCATGAAACGCTGCCCGTTTCTGCCTAAATCAAGCAGGCAATGACCCCCGTCGGGTCTTTTTAAATATGGCGGGTGGGGAAGCGAAACTAATGCACTATAGTGAGAAGGAGAGTTATGTGGGAAAATTGCTTTTTGTCCCTCAATCTGTCCAACTTATCACCTTATCGCCTCTAAAAATGTAAATAAAACACTATAAAGAGTTTATATAATGTGTCATTACATACCTATTTGAAGGTTTGTGTCGAATTTGAATCGGGTTTTTAGGGCGGTGCTAAAGTGATCTTAGAAGTAAACAGCGGCTTTGAGAATGATGATCGCATGCAATGATGACGAAAAAAATGACTAGGTATCTCCCCCTTACCCCCGTCACTGTCCATTTCTTGTTTTTAAAGGATGATAGAAGTGCTACACCTGGTGGAGAGAGATTGTAAGACAGAAATAGTTGCTTTATGCGTCATGACACGTCAAGATGTAACGGAGGGTCAGTTTTTTCTACTTTTCTCCAATACTATAGAGCCATTACCATGTCGATCAACACTTGAAAAGAAACCTAGTTCACACCCCCGATTTTGACATCAACACAGTTGCTACAGTCCCATTAGTTTTCTTTGTAGCCTCGTTTGAATGTTGCGGTTGCGCACATTTGTACGGAATGGGGTGAGTTTACGTTATGTAGCCGATCTGTGTATGGACCCTAAAACGTTAGGTTCTGAACTAATATTCATACCAATCTATGAATCTAAGCTATCATAGTTTCTGTATCAAATTCAAGTCTGAATGGCATGAATAAAGCCTATGGACTGAGTAGAATATAATAACTTTGTTGTGCCAAGGATGCAAGTCCTACATACATGGACTGTAGTTATTACCACGTATGAGATACCCACATTGTAGCCTGTACATTGAATAAATTAACTGACCATATACTCTTCCTTAGCAAATAAAGGTGTGGTTCAGGTATGAATCTCTGTGAGACATTCTTTTTCAGTCATATCCAATACCATATGTATCAATCTCCATTCTTTGAATGATGCTGTGTCTGCATGTCTGTATTGCACTTATAGCCTTCAACAGCGTTTACCACTCCTGCTCCTGGGACATCAATGATTACACATTGTAACTATGCAATTGACTAGAAACATGATTTAAGTAAAGGCTGATTTGTAATTCATATATACAGAAAAAAACTATCTCCCTTCATCTGCATTAATCTGAGGACACCGGATAGTATTTCAATGAGACACTTAATTTCAACCAGTGGAGAATGTGAAACGTTGTATTGAAAGAAGATCATTATCCAGGTGTTAGAAATACGTAATACATGCATTATAATTATGATAATTGTAATATTATATTATAAATACAAGTTCAATCTGTACTTCAATGCACATATGGTGTGCATTATAAAACTAGGAAGAAAGACGAGGTGGGAGAGAGGTGTGGAAGACAGAAAGGGAAAGAGTTAAGAACAGAGGCAGACAGCATATGATTAATAAATTAGTGCTACCCTAATATTCTCTCAGTTCATCACAATTACAGAGGTGTGTCCTAACCAGCCTTGGGCCCCCAGTTGGCTCGAAGGTTATCTTAAGAGAGGGTGAGGTGGCGATGACGGGACTGGCTTCCTCTCTCACATCAAAACGTACCTGCAGACGAGAGACAGATGGATAGAGAGAGCATGATTAAGTCTTGTTTTTTAAATTCTAACAAGGTCAGTCATCATAATCATCAGGAGGTGAAATGCAAAACTGACCTTAGATCATGAACTCTTGGGACTACTACATCTCTATCTGTATTTCAATGTAAAGCATCTCTTTTAGAATAGTTCCTGTTAACCCGACCAAGTGACCTCTCACCTATGATCATGCTGTGCCCTCTGTGTCAGCCAGATGCGGGAGGGGTTCACCAACACAGCTGAAATAACCTAGAGGATTTAGGGAGAAGAGGGCGAGGGATGAAGTGAAGGAGAGAGACTGTTATTGTGTGGGTGTGGTCTCACCTGGTGTCCACACTAAGTGGCTACAGAGTACTTTATGCCGAAAAACAGACACAGGACAAACAATAGAAGATAATGTCATTATTAGACATAAATACCACTTGAAGCTTGATGATGACTTGATCATTTGAATCAGCTGTGTAAGTGCCAAGGCAAAAACAAAAATGTGCACAGGTTTTTGGAGCATTCCGATATGCCACAGCTGGTGAGGTGTCAGGTTCGCCTTTGTACTTAAAAGCTGATTATTCCAACTCTCTGTGAAATGCTGCAGATCTGCCCGCAGACAAGGTAGGAACACATACCCCACACAGAAGAGGTGGATAGAATATGACAGGTCAAGGTATCCTTCTTCCTCCAAACTGTGCATGTCAGACAGGTTCCATGTACAGCAAGACAGGCAGAGAGGAAGAGAGAAAAAGAACACAGAAAGTTTAATTACCTCTGGTTATGGACACTTTTGCCAGCAATAAAGCTTCCACGGCCTGTACCTCGGACAGTGAACAACTGGCAATATCTACATTTTCGACCCCTTGATCAGCTCGCACTCTGAAAGTTAAAAAAATTGCTTATTTTTTGTAGATATGAAAACAATAACTGAGAAGTGACCTTTCAATCTAAAGCAGCAGATGTCATTTTCAGTATACGTCAATACAGCACAGAAAGCTTAACACCAGACTGGTATTGTGGTTGTTCATTAGACGATGGGAAATATGCAATATGTATACAAAATATAATACTTACCTGTTGTATCTTGAAAAAAAAGCATTGGAATTAAAACCTGTTGCGACTCTAGGGGCAGTATTTTCATTTTTGGAGAAAAGAAACGTTCCCGTTTTAAACTGGATATTTTGTCAGGACAAGATGCTAGAATATACATATAATTGACAGCTTTGGATAGCAAACACTCTAACGTTTCCAAAACTGTAAAGATATTGTCTGTGAGTATAACAGAACTGATGTTGCAGGCGAAAGCCTGAGAAAAATCCAATCCGGAAGTGCCCCAGGTTTTGAAAGCGCTGCGTTCCAATGAGTCCCTATTCAGCTGTGAATGTGCCATCAACGAGCTTACGCTTTCTACGTATTCCCCAAGGTGTCTACAGCATTCTGACGTAGTTTTACGCATTTCTGTTGAAGAATAGCCGTAGGCGGCCACATTGCGTAAGTGGTCACATGTTGGCTCTGAGAGAGATTCTCGCGTAAAATACAGAGGTAGCCATTACTCCAATCGGTCCTAGTGAAAAACGAATTGTCCCGACGGATATATTATCGAATAGATATTAGAAAAACACCTTGAGGTGTTGATTCTAAACAACGTTTGCCATGTTTCTGTTGATATGATGGAGCTAATTTGGAATATTTTTAGCAGTTTTCGTGACTGCAATTTTCGGTCGATATCTCAGCCAAACGTGAAGAACAAACGGAGCTATTTCGCCTACAAAAATAATATTTTGGGGAAAAAAATGAACTTTGGCTATCTACCTGGGAGTCTCGTGAGTGAAAACATCCGAAGTTCATCAAAGGTAAACGATTTAATTTGATTGCTTTGTGACAAGGTTGTCTGCTGCTAGCAAGGCATAATGCTATGCTAGGCTATCGATAAACTTACACAAATGCTTGTCTATGTCACGACTCCGACCGAAGGTGGCTCCCCATCCCGTTCGGGTGGCGCTCGGCGGTCGTCGTCGCCGGCCTACTAGCTGCCACTGATTATTTTCTCCCCCTCCTTATGTGTTTATTGAGTACACCTGTTTTGAGTTGGTTATAATTAATGAGGCTTTATTAGTCAGCCGGCCCGCCTGGTTCTTTGTGCGGGATTGATTGTTGTAACCCTGGTGTTTGCATTAGATGTACATGTTTGTGTATTTAGTGCTAGACTGTTTTCGTTTCCCTGTGTCTGGGGCATTTGGTTTGAGCACCCGTAAGTGGGGTGACCGTAGTTCACCGTGTGTGCATTAAAAAAAAAGCACTTTATTGAACTCTGCTTTCCTGCGCCTGATTTCACCCTCACGACACCCAGGACCTTAGTCTAGCTTTGGCTGTAAAGCATATTTTGAAAATCTGAGATGACAGGGTGATTAACAAAAGGCTAAGCTGTGTCTCAATATATTTCATTTGTGATTTTCATGAATAGGAATATTTTCTAGTTGTTGTGTTTATGTCCGTTGCGTTATGCTAATTAGTGCCAGGCGATGATTACGCTCCCGGATCCGGGATGGGGAGTCACAACAAGTTTTAAAAGTGAAATGTTTAACATATTAGCCTGCTTCATTATTTATGTATTACCAGTTGATGAAGAACAACTCCAATTTCATACATCATTGAACATTTGTCTACGAATAAGTAAGAATAAAAAAGTTAAAATAACTTCTTAGATTTGAAGGAGACATTATACATCTTAGTAACTTGTCAATGTGGACGAGAGACAGGGGAGAAGGAACAGAGTATTTTTTCACGAGCTACGCAACAAATCTGGATCATTCTGGCAATGATACCTGCACCATCTACACGCTGCAAAGACTACCTAACTCTTCGCCATTGTACATGATGGTCCACTGCTCTGAGACTTCCTTTGACCATTCTAAAGCCTGCATGGGGCATCCTTGCCTTAATGGCTCTGACTTTCTGGTCTAACTCTTCACCTGACATATCAGAATAGCATTTCCTGACAGACATATTGAGTTATTTCATCCTTCTGTAAAAAAAAGCTAACCGTTACACTGTCATAAAATACGATTATATATCAACTGTGAAACAAATAAGACATGGCCTGCTTATGAGTTGCCATGAAAGAAAGTTAAATGAATTCAACTGAAAATGGCGAGTACAGGCGTTCACAGCTAAATGCTTTTGGTTAGCTTGAGAATTATAATTGCATGATTTATCATTCTATGGTATGTATATGGTATGGTAATATAGTACAATGTTATGAACCAACACTGAATCGTAGGAGCTAACTACTATCTATGTAAAAGTTGGACGGAAGAACGCTCAGTGCTGCTTACCTGAGATGCCATCATCACACAGCCCTTCTTCGTAGGTGTCTGCTATGACTTCCTTTGTGTCGGAAAGAAAGGCTGAACAGTATTGGTTGAAGCCTAACTGACACTCAAAAAATGTCCAAAACGGAAGGTGGATGATAGCGAAATTAAATTGGAGTTTTGTTTTCAAATACATTTTTTGTTCTGGGGAATAAAATGCATAAAGTTTTGCGCTTTACAAAATATTTGATTGCAACATTTATTTTTTACTTTGAAGCCTCGTTTTTGCTTTCAGAACAAGGATTTTTGATTGAAAATAAAAAAGTTTTGCTCCCTGTCAAAAAGACATCATTTGTTGCAAGTTGGGGAGGGGGCTAATAGCTGAATAATAGGCTATTCAACCTTTACTAAAGAATAGTCTAATAGCCGAGCTAGGTGTGAAGAACTTGTGTCCTATTACAGACCAGATTTGCCCTAACGACCAAGGGGGAGTTAGAGCACTGATTATGCTTTTGGGTCCCAATGCACTACTGTGTCTCTAACTGACAATGAATGGGCAATATAAACCAAATAATAAACTGATAATTGTGCACAACTTCAAATGAAACAAGCAGGGAGCAGGTTTCAACCCCTCAACCTTCTTGCCCGAAGTCCAGCGCGCTATCGACTGCTCCTCTCTGTAGCTTGCTACTCCACATTATAAAGTAATGACTTTTCAAATAAGTTACCTTACACATTATGCTGGCTGACAATTTGTTAGCTACTCTGTCCTTACGAACCACATAGCATATCATTACAGCAGTATGTACCGGTATGTTAGCTATCTACCTAAAGTTAGTAGTTATACATCTGTAACAATCGTCTGTGGTGGAAGAAGGTGAGGACCAAAGCGCAGCGTGGTAATTGTTCATATTTTTTATAAAATAACTGAACACTGAACAAAACAATAAATGACAAACGAACAGTCCCGTAAGGTGAATGGAAAAAACACTAAACAGGAAATAATTACCCACAAAACACAGGTGGGAAAAGGCTACCTAAGTATGATTCTCAATCAGAGACAACAAACGACACCTGCCTCTGATTGAGAACCATACCATACCAGGCCAAACACAAAACCACAACATATAAAAAAGAACATAGACCACCCACCCCAACTCACGCCCTAACCAAACTAAAACAAAGACATAACAAAGGAACTAAGGTCAGAACGTGACAGTACCCCCCCCCCCCCCTCCCAAAGGTGTGGACTCCGGCCGCAAATCCTGAACCTATAGGGGAGGGTCTGGGTGGGCGTCTGTCCGCGGTGGCGGCTCTGGCGCGGGACTTGGACCCCACTCCACCATAGTCTTTGCCCGCTTCTTTACCCGCCTCCGTGGCGCCTTTAGAGAGGCGACCCTCGCCGCTGACCTCGGACTGGGGATCCTAGCAGCGGGTCCCGAATGGACGGGAGATTCCGGCAGCACCGGACGGACGGGAGATTCCGGCAGCGCCGGACAGGCGGGAGACTCCGGCAGCGCTGGAGTGAAGGGCGATTCCTGTGACGGGAGTCAGTAATACACAATAATACAGTACCAAACATAAGCTCTTTAATCCCAACCCTCAGCCACTCTCAGTCCATCCCACCTATCACCATAAACCACCCTTGTTTGGTTTCCATGTGCCATATATTTTTCAAATGTGCTGTGATGTTTTACTTAATTTTTTTACCTTTCTAATCGTATAGTATCCACAGACTGTGAGCTAAAGATGAAAACCTTTCCTATGAGTATTATTATATAATTTATTCACTGACTATGGCTTTCCAAATCACCCAACACTGTGAGGTTCATTTTAAGTGCATGTTGTGATTTTTGAACCATTCCTGGATCTGTGACCAGAAACAAGCTACATTGGGGCAATACCAGAATAAATTATCTATTGATTCTGTCTCTTCACAGAAAAATCTACAGAGCTGAGATTGTTGTATGCCCGGTATATATAGCGTTCTGTTGGTGGCAAGAATTGTATATAATAATTTTAATGTAAAAACTCTTAAGTGTTTAATCAAATGTTGTTTTTTGTACAAGTTCATAAATAATGTGCCATGGAATCGGTACATCGAAAATCTCTTCTCAATTATTTTTAAACCTGTATGCGCCAGCTGCCAACAATTTTGTCCTGAAATGAAAGTGGTATATTTTTCTATTTATGCCAATTCCTTTCAGCCAATTTGGTCTTTAATATACAGCAGGCAAACAAGTTCCCTACCTCCCCCCTTTTCCGCTTGCCTCCTCCATTTTTGTGGTAATGCTGTAGGTTGTAAATTTGGATTGAGCAGGTATTTCCATATATTTCCGATAGCTGCATATGTGACATAACTCCTCCGTTTCTATTTATAATATAATTAATACAAATAATACCTTCTTTTTTAAAATTCCATAAAGAATGATTTTTATTAATCAGTATATTTGATTTTAGCCACAACATTTGTTGTAATATTTGTTCTATATTTTCTGTATGACAAAACTAAAATTGTAACCAGCTTTGTAAGGCTTGTTTAAGAAAGGGTGATTATTAAACAACATTAATTTTCAATTAGTCAGAAATGACAAGTTGTAATCTGTATAAAGGCAAAAAGCAATTTTTAAATAAAAGATGAGCCTTTCTTAATAATTTAGTATTATATAAGTATAACTTATATGAGTGAAGCTTTTAGTGAGAGGTTTAAAGCTTTAATATTTAGTCATTTCAGCCCCCCCAAACTCATATTCATTATATAAATAGGCATAAAATGATATTTTTTTTTGCTCGTATGATTTAAAAAATTACTCGTCTGGAGTAGGCAGTGCCATTAGTAAATAAGTAAACTGTGATAGGACCAAAGAGTCAATCAATGTGATTTTTCCATTAATAGACAATTATTTACCTCTCCATGTTTGCTGAATCTTATCTATTTTTGCTAACTTTCTATTGAAATTGAATGTGGAATTTCGTTCATATTTTTTAAGATGTAAATACGAGGTATGTATACTTCACCATCCACCCATTTTATTGGTAAACCACAAGGTAGTGTAAACACAGATTTTTAACGATCCAATGTGTAATATGGTACACTTGTCAAAATAAGGTTTTAGTCCAGAGACTAGAAAAGTGATCTTCAATGAGACTGTGCAGGGATCCAGATAGCGGAAATAAGAAAAAACTTGAGTCATCGGCATACACTGACTCTTTTGTTTTATCTCCTGGATTTCTAACTTCTTGATGTTCTTGTTGGATCTAATTTTAATGTCTAGCATTTCAATGGCCATAATAAATAGATATGGAGACAAGGGACAGCCTTGTTTTACTCCTCTTAAAAGCTCAATACTTTCTGAGAAGTAACCATTATTTACTATTTTACATCTATGTTTGGTATACATAACTTTAATCCATTGTATAAGAGATTCACCAAAATTAAAGTAAGCCTTCCCACTTTCTACAGTGTAATTATCATAGCCTCCAGAGATAGAAGTACGGTAGATAATTAGTATGGAATCCATTGACATATCTACTGAGGGTCTGAGAGACAACAAGAGACATCATATTATTCATTATTCGTCATTATCTCAAAATTAGATGGGCTACTTCATAATCCTGTCAGCTCATTAACACTAGTTGGAAGCTGCGAGCATGTTGCACTTTTCTGCTCCCTATTATAATCCACAGATCCACTGCTTTCTGAACTTCAGAGAGTTGACTGAATGGTAGGCCACTTCCCAGTTTTCAGTTAGTCCATATTACAGTGGCTTAATTGACACTTGCATGTGTTCAGCAGATTACATTTTTCTAGTCACCCCTTTGTCCAGGTATTTATGGAGTGTTCAGAACATCAGGGCAAGGACTCTACAAGGTGGTAAAAGTGTTCCCATGTTGGCTCCAATGCTTAGCAGCGTTGCAGTTCTTGACACACTAAAACCGGTGTGCATTGCACCTACTGTACTACCATACCCCGTTCAAAGGCACTTCAATCTTTTGTCCTGCCCATTCACACTCGGAATGGCACAAATACACAATCCATGTCTCAGTTGTTTAACCTGTCTACGATATTGGTTCCCAATTGGGAATCAACCCTCCCACGTTCAGCTGAAACGGTGGCGCATGGAACGCAAAAATATTCTTAAAAATATTTAACCTCCACACATTAACAAGTCCAATAGCTCAAATGAAAGATAAACACCTTGTTCATCTAGCCAGCAAGTCAGATTTCTAAAATGTTTTACGGTGAAAACATAGCACATATATATGTAAAACCACCACCAGACACAGCTCATTTGAATAGCCAAAACATGCAATCAACAAAACGCAGGATTAAAAAATAAATCGTTCACTAACCTTTTGAAAATCTTCATCAGATGACAGTAATATGACATGTTACACAGTACATTTTTTTCTTTTTTCAATAATATGCCATTTATATCCATAAATGTCCATTTACAGTGAGTTCACGTTCAGAAATTACTCAAAAATGCCCGCAGGAAATCTAGGTAGCGCGGCAAGATAACGTAAATAGACATCATAAACTTTGACTAAATATACATGTTCTACATATAGTTAGAAAGATACACTGCTTCTTTATGCAACCGCTTTGTTAGATTTATTTTTAACGTTACAGAAATCGCACACTATTCAATATGCTGAGACGGCGCTCAGTTCCAAGCTACATTTCTACGTAATGTTGGAGTCAACAGAAACACAGATTTAAGCATAAATATTCCCTTACCTTCGATGGTCTTCGTTCAGAATGTTCTGGAAGGCTTCATACTTACCCAATACATCGTTTGGTTTCAAGTCTTGCGTCTTTGTATTAGCTACTGCTAATAACATCAGCTGAAATGCACCCAAAACGTCCTCTGGTCCGTAAAAGTTGCGCATCAAAACTTCAAAATTACATATTATATGTCGACTAAACAGGTCAAACTAAGTGCAGAAGCAAGCTTTATGATGTTTTAGACACGCAAAACAAACTTCAATTCAATCGGCCATCGTCTGCCCTTCTCTTGAGTGCTGGAACAAAGGAATGGCTGGGACCAATTCGCGCCCCTACGCACAGCCTATTTTCTCGTGGCACGCACTAATTTCACTCCCATAGGGTCAATTCTCGCGGGATTTGAACGATTCAAAGCTCTACTGAAAGAGGACATCTAGCGGAAGAGATAGAAAGTCTCCCAGAACCATAACTGGTTGGGAAGGGTGGGGGCCATGACGTCAAAGTTGCTCCAACTTTCATGGCCACAAACACTAGTTTGGAAGAATGCCTGCCCTGTGAGTTCTGCTATACTTACAGACATAATTCCAACGGTTTTAGAATCTTTAGAGTGTTTTCTATCCAATAATAAATTTTTGACAGATTTTTTTTTCAGTTTACTAGGGGTACCCAATCTCTCCAAAGGGGGCATATGTCTGCCATATCCTTAACAGGCTAAAGGCTTAAAAATTATTTAACCTGTCTCCTCCCTTTCGTCTACACTGATTGAATTGGATTTAACAGGTTTTCCTGATGTTTTGTACACTCAGTATATATGACAGTGTCGTAGAACCTGCTGTCCATTGTGCACAATGGTAAAGACAGATTTGGTTTACAATGTGAGTGCATGTGTCAGTTGTGGGTGAAAAGCTATTTTATTGTTTCTCTTATGACAGAGGGATGGTAATTTTTGATCTAGGGTGAGCTCTAGTGGCAATACACAAAAATAGAGAGTCAAAACATCCAGCTATGCATAATCCAGCCCTACCTTCACAAACATTCTCCAATTGATTTAACATTCTCCACTATTTCCATTTTATTCCTCCATACTCCTACTCCATTCTGCACTATGTTCCCCTGCCTCCCTTGACAGACAGCTCAGAGAAACTCAGTGAATCCTAGAGTTTTTTTTTCTCTGTTTAGGTGTCAGATGGTGTTACAGTGTTGTGTTTTACCGTGCTTGCGGTTGATGTGTTGATGTTGCTGTTTTAGAGGGACTGTTGCTTATCAAAGGGATACCCTCGATGTATTACGAAATGTCTTCCATAAATAACCGCTTAACTGCACACAGGCACAGGCAACACCCACATACCGCCATCCCGCGGGAACATGCTATTCTGGGGAGCCTTTCCTTCTCCTCCTCTCTAATATTTCACAATGTGCGGGTGCAGTGTTTAATGTAGCTATGCTGGCTACACCATCCATCCGTCTTTCTCCTGAGGGATGGAGGGAGGGAGGAGGATGCTTTCCACAAGGGTTCCTTTTCTTTGAAGGCTTAAAGAAATGAAAATCGCCTGTTTTTCAGGGGTTTTAAAGGATAGCCTAATATTGGCTTTTAGTTCAGAACAATGAACTGTATGTAGGGCTTAAGACAAAGCCATCCAGTCCACAGGTAGTGTGCGTCCCAGATGGCCCCTATTCCCTACATGTACTACTTTTGAACACTACTTTTTGGGCTCTGGTCAAAAGTAGTACACAATGTACAGTGCCTTCAGAAAGTATACACACCCTTTGAATTTTTCGACATTTTGTTGTTACAGCCTGAGTTTAAAATGGACTATATTATGTTTTTTTCTCTCACTGGCCTACACACAATACCCCATAACGTCAAAGTGGAATCATGTTTTTCAAAAAGTTGACAAATTAATAAAAAATGAAAAGCTAAAATGTATTCAATCCCTTTGTTATGGCAAGCCTGAATAAGTTCAGGAGTACTCAACAAGTCACATAATAATGGACTCACTCTGTGTGCAATAATAGTATTTGACATGATTTTGTAATGACTACCTCATCTCTGTACCTCGCACATACAATTATCTATAATTTCTCTCAGTCGAGCAGTGCATTTCAAACACAGATTCAACCACAAAGACCAGGGACATTAAACATCCCTTTGAGCATGGTGAAGTTATTAATTACAATTGGATGGTGTATATATACACGCAATAGCCGGAGAGTAAATTAGATATTTGTGTATTACATTTTCAAACATTTCTAAAAACATGTTTTCACTTTTTCATTATGGGCTATTGTGTATAGATGGGTGAGCCCCCCCCCCCCCCCCCAGGGGGTTACAGCCTTTGAATTAAGGCTGTAACTCAACAAAATGTGCAATAAGTCAAGAGGTATGAATACTTTCTGAAGGCACTGGGTTCCATCTGGTATTTTAGCTGAAGAATGACAAATTCCTTCCAATAGAAATAAACACCCCCCATCTGATCCCTTCAATGTTTCTCTCAGCTCTGCACACTTTCTTTTCTGGTTGCACATGGAGATTTGATTGAGTAGTTTGGAGACCCGTCCTGATAGGTTAAGTAGGGCACAAGACGGTGCTTTCGGCAGGTCCCGGCCCAGTACTAACTCAAATTACATACATCCTTTTCCAGCTTTTAAAAAAAAAGAGATCATAAGTCATGTCATGGGTAATTTACCTGGGCAGGTCTTCATTTACATACAGGGCTTGTGTAGGACGTTGGACTTGGCAGACGTGGAGAGTCGTGTGAGAATGAGATTCGTGTTTGAAACAGTCTTATTTTTTGAGTCAGAGCCGAGAAGGTCTGCCCAGTGAATGACGCAGAATAGAAGATGCTTTAAAAATGTTTATTGAATCCCACGCAGAGTTGTCATGTTTTCCTTGGGCTGTCTCCTCTTTTGATGGAGGGTAACCCTTGGCTTTTTTCCCAAGCATTTATTCAATTAGAGAAAATTAGCAGCCCTAATATTTTGGCAGAGGACAAACTCAAGATGAGAAATGTGTGTTTATGTAATGTTTGTCCTTGTCCATTTCCAACGCAATCATCACAGAGACAAATCACCTGCAGCAAACATCTTTATTAGCCCCATTCATTCTTGTCTAATTATGAGTATGTCTTCAAATGTGTAAACTTGTTTCGTATCAGTGAAATTTTAAATCCTAGCTAACAATTTCACTGTTTATAGATTCTAATGCTTATCTAATTTGCCATTTGTCTAACTGACTAACAACAGCCAAGAGGAGGTAGATTAAAACTCAGCCATTCTACACTACCCAAGGAAAGGAAAATCTACATTCATTACAGAAATACTTCAGAATACAGGGACATTATACAAAGTGCTTGAAGACCATAGGATTAGCATCTGTAACATTATCATGCACACATTAGACAATCATTGGATTCATGTTACAATACAACACTCCATAACACACATTAGTGGGCTCCCAAGTGAGTCAGCGGTCTAAGACACTGGATCTCAGTGCAATAGGCGTCACTACAGTACCTGGCTCAAATCCAGGCTGCATCACATCCGGCTGTGATTGGGAGTCCAATAGGGCAGCGAATAATTGGGTTTGGCCAGGGTAGGCCGCCATTGTAAATAAGAATTTGTTCTTAACTGACTTGACTAGTTAAATAAAGGTTACACATTAGTTCCAACCACAAGGAACAATTGAATTAATCCCAGATTATGTTTGTGAGCCCGAACAGACTATGTATTTTTATATTTACTCATACTTTTTTGGGTGTGGTCATTACTTACTTTAAGACAAAAGGGTCCATAAGTAATGACCATGACAATAGGTGTTAATAATGGACACCTCAGGGTTCTAGCTGGGTCAGTGTCGACAAGCAGTGATGCATTGATGGATTGTCTAATTAGACTGGAATTAATGCAGGGACACTCGGCACTCTGAGCCCTGCCTGCTCCACAGGGATGGAGATGACTGTTTAGTCAATGGAGGGGAGACCACAATCTGAACTGGGGGTTTGAAGGAGGAAACAGTCTAGCGTTACATTGGCAGGTAGCCTAGTGGTTAGAGTGTTGGGCCAGTAACTGAAAGGTTGCTGGATCGAATCCAAGCTGACAAGGTAAAAATCTGTTGTTCTGCCACTGAGCAAGGCAGTTAACCCAGGTGCCGTGGATGTTGATTAAGGCAGCCCCCTGCACCTCTCTGATTCAGAGGGGTTGGGTTAAATGCGGAAGACACATTTCAGTTGAAGGCATTTAGTTGTACAACTGACAAGGTATCCCCTTTTCCGAATGGCACCCAATTCCCTCAGGTAAAAAGTAGTGCACTGTGTAGGGAATGGGGTGCTAGTTAGGAGGCAGCCTAATTCTGGATTGGAGGGCTATGTCTTACTTTAAAATCAAGTGATTGAATAAAGTAATGTAATGCAATGTATAGGGAATTTGGGAGGCAACCACAGTTTGGCTATACGAGTATAGAGGAGCAAATGCTGGCCATAGGGGGAGAGCACCATCTCTTGTCAATGATAAAGAGTCAAATCTGTGATTTCGACTCAAGGGGAACACAGTTTGGTATGGAGAGAGGTAGAGGGGGAATGCTGCACACAGTCTGGAGAGAAGGTGATTGAGGATGGAAAGGGAATGACGCACATGGGTTAGGCCTATAGAAAGAGAGAGCACAGTCTGAGGTATTGCGTGTGTGAGTGTGGGGGATGGAAGCATTGTAAAGAGGGCTAAAGACTGCTGTGTGCGAAATAGGGTGACACCGCACATTGTGAAATGGGGTGATTCTAGGTTTCTTTTGATTGGGTGGCCAAGGGGGGACCAAGAACCAGTCATGGCCATTGAGAATTAGCCAATTGTATCACAAATAGCATTGAACATTTGCTCAAATTACAATGCATTGTATAGAATAAGTGTTTCAACTGTTAATTTGTACCTGACCTAATTTATTCAAATAAATCCATTTGGAAATTAACATAAGGAAAATATTCAAGTCAGAAAGAGCGCGTGTACAAAACATTAGTAACACCTGCTCTTTCCATGACAGCCTGACCAGGTGAATCCAGGGGAAAGCTATGATCCCTTATTAATGTCACCTGTTAAATCCACTTCGGCCAGTGTAGATGAAGGGAAGAAGACAGGTTAAAGAAGGATTTTAAATGTTGAGACCATTGAGACAGGGGTGCAACTTTCACTGGGAAAGTCCCCCCCCCCCCCACACACACACATTCTGAAGATGCGTTTTTGTCCTCGGAATATGATACAAAATGAGGCAGCGGTGTGCTTTAGAACCATGCGGATGCCTCCGAGCAGTCGGGTAGGCTGTTCGGAGTGTTTAATAATTATGTCCCCCCCCCTCTTCTAAAACCAGAGTTGCACCCCTGAATTGAGACATGGATTGTGTATGTGTGCCATTCAGAGGGTTAATGGGCAAGACAAAATATTTAAGTGCCTTTGAACAGGGGTATGGCACTAGGTGCCAAACGCACCGGTTTGAGTGTGCCAAGAACTGCTACGTTTTTCAAGCTCAACAGTTTCCCTTGTGTATCATGAATGGTCCACCACCCTAAGGACATCCAGTCAACTTGACCCAACTATGGGAAGCATTGGAGTCAAGATGGGCCAGCATCCCTGTAAAACGCTTTCGACACCTTGTATAGTCCATGCCCCAACAAATTGAGGCTGTTCTGAGGCCAAAAGGGGGTGCAAGTCAATATTAGGAAACTGATCCTAATGTTTTGTACACTCAGTGTACATGTTCAGTGGTAACAGCCCCTCCAATAAAACATTTTTCCACAGCCTCCCGAGTGGGTCAGAAGTCTAAGGCACTGCATTGCAGTGTTGCAGCGTCACTTATTCTCACTGATTCCCACTTTAGTGACTCTCTGGCCCACTCAAAAATGCATGGACAGATACAATTGTAATCAGGTTGTTGCTAATAACTCATTAAAAACTGGATGGTTCGGGCCCTGAATGCTGA
This sequence comes from Oncorhynchus mykiss, assembly GCF_057628025.1. Taxonomy (NCBI): domain Eukaryota; kingdom Metazoa; phylum Chordata; class Actinopteri; order Salmoniformes; family Salmonidae; genus Oncorhynchus; species Oncorhynchus mykiss. Next base: position 35,960,027 of record NC_143032.1, read on the forward strand.
TTGGCTGACAGTCATGGTATATCAGACCGTATACCACAGGTATGACAAAACATGTATTTTTACTGGCTTAAATACGTTGGAAACCAGTTTATAATAGCTATATGGCACCTCAGGGGTTTGTGGTATATGGCCAATATACCACGGCTAAGAGCTGTTGCGGCATCACTACAGCCTGGCGTGCCTGCAGGCTGAATTCAATCGTCAGTTGAACTGTGTTTCCTCCGACACATTGGTGCAGATGGCTTCCGGATTAAGCAAGCGGGTGTTAAGAAGCGCAGTTTGGCCTTCCGGGTGGCGCAGTGGTTAAGGGTGTTCTGCTGCAGCGCCAGCTGTGCCATCAGAGACTCTTGGTTCGCGCCCAGGCTCTGCCGCAACCGGCCGCAACCGGGAGGTCCGTGGGCGACGCACAATTGGCCTAACGTCGTCCGGGTTAGGGAGGGCTTGGCAGTTAGGGATATCCTTGTCTCATCGCGCACCAGCGACTCCTGTGGCGGGCCGGGCGCAGTGCACGCTAACCAAGGTTGCCAGGTGCACGGTGTTTCCTCTGACACATTGGTGCGGCTGGCTTCCGAGTTGGATGCGCTGTGTTAAGAAGCAGTGCGGCTTGGTTGGGTTGTGTATCGGAGGACGCATGACTTTCAACCTTCGTCTTTCCCGAGCCCATACGGGAGTTGTAGCGATGAGACAAGATAGTAGCTACTAAAACAATTGGATACCACGAAATTGGGGAGAAAAAAGGGGTAAAATTTACACAAGAAAAAGACACAAAAATTAAAGAAGCGCAGTTTGGCGGGTCATGATTTTCGGGGGACACATGACTCGACCTTCGCCTCTCCCGAGCCTGTTGGGAAGTTGCAGTGATGAGACAAGATCTTAATCACGAAATTGGGGAGAAAAAGGGGGGTAAAAAATTACAACCAAAAATAATTAAAATAATAATAGTATTTTCCACTCCAATTAATTTTTACAAAGCTGATTTAGGCCTACTGCATTTCTACACAATTTAAGTGCTATTTGGAGAACAGCAAAAACAAACCATTATCATCTTGACTGCTGTAGCTTCATTCACCTCAATCGAATGATTGATTGTATTTGCCAGAAAAAGAAAAATACATACGTATGTACACAGTAGATTGATTTTTTTTAAGTCGGGGAGTTAAATCCATTGGTGTCTCTATCATTATAATTATTAGATACAGACAAAAAACGGTTTTACTGTTCACTCATTGGCCAGCTTTTGACATTATTTTTGAAAGAGGGTAGGGTTGGTATGTATTTGAGTTGCTGTAGTAGTTTGTTTCACTTAACAACCCTTGTATATAAAAGGGTTTTACTTACCATTACTCTTATATTTAAAACTGTGAATATTAGAGTCTCTGACTCCGGTATTATGCTGGTGGACATCTCTAACAAATGAAAAATACTGATAATGGGAATAGATAACATTCTAGGACAAACACATGCCACACAGCAATTAGCTGCTACACACTAGCTCAACACCGGGATTAAAAACTCTAGTTTCCTGTCATGTCAAACAGCAGTTACCCAGCCATTTTCCACCTCTGCACTGCTTTTGTCAACTCAACTGAGAGAGAAATTGTACTGTTCAGGATTAACTTACTGCTGTTGCCTCTCCATAGTCCTAAAGCCAGCCAGACAATCACAGACCACTCCAAGGCATCCGCATGGCCCTAAAGCCAGCCTCTATAGTACCAGAACAAGCGCACCATCTTTTCTCTCAAATCTGAACCAGTTTGACTAAGGGTGGCCAATCATATTTGAGGGGTGGCTAATGCCAGCCCGGGCCTCCCTTCTGCTACCACCCCTGGTGACTCCTACCATTTATACCATCAGCCGAGGCTGCAATTCAGGTACTGAATTACCTGTCAGTCTCAGTGATCATCACCACGAGTCATAATGTACATGACAAGGAGTTCCAAGTGGAGGGGAAGAGGGAGAGAAAGAAAGGGAGGGAGGGAAAAAAAAAAGAGAGAGAGAGAGAGAGAGAGAGAGAGAGAGAGAGAGAGAGAGAGCTGTGTGACTGATGCAGTAGTCCAACAGATGGTCTTTCAGATGCAAAATAATCCAAAATATAGAACATATGGAAACTGCATCCCAAATTAGCTCTTACATGACAAGTTGTACAGCACACCAATTAAATATTGAGATCTGATTATAAAAGATGAAAACTTTATTTGGTTTGAACAAATCTATGTTCCAGCTTTTTGTTTGTTGCTATTGTTGCTGCAGTGTCACATAACGCAATTGGCAGTGGAATCGCTAACAGGTTCATCCTTCCACTTCTGATTCTTCAACTTCACAAGTCTAAAGCAGCTACTGGTGTGTATCGACCCCTTTTTTTTGCATCTAAACCAATATGGTATGACAATGATTTGGAAGCCAGAGAATTGAGTATCCCAAACATTATCAGAGTGGTTGTTTTCCCTTCTTTTCACCTTGTTAAAGCAAAGGTCCAAACCCAGTTACGGTTCAGTCCTTGGGGGATTCCACTGTTGTGTTCAAATAAAGATAAACATTGGTCTGACAAAGTAGGTTTGATCATGTGGTGAGGTAAATGCCAAGGCTTTTGGACTAACCCTCAGATTCAAATGACTGTGGCCAGAAATGCCAGATGGGCTGTTCCATATTTAGCCCAGTGGCCCTGTCTACCATGTTTTATTTTGTGCAAAATTATAATTATTTGGCTAATGATGGGGGCCTCGAGTTTCAAAAAATGGGCCAGTGTGGGGGGTTAAAAGTTTTTAAAAAATGGCCTGTGTGTTAGAAATCCCAGGGTCAATTTCTGGTCCCACGCTGTCCCTGATTGTGGCCATAGCGGCATACTCATTACAGAGTTTTGGGTGAGCTACTACTTTGAAATAATAGTGTCTGCCTTTCACTTTTCAGTACCAAATGTACTAATGATGTAGCAAAAGGTGACACCTTAGCACCTTAGGTGTGACAGACATCGCTGTTTGCGATTTCTCTTAGCTAATGAACCTTCTACCTGATATTGTAAGTCTGACTAAAGTCGCCCGTGCATATATTTTGCAGAATGCTTTAGGACCCAGGGAGTTACAGACTGACAGTAATATCGTGCTTCCTTCTCTTTTTAAGCTTTCAGGGAGAAAATCAATGGACGTAATTAGCATGTGTGCAGGCTGTACATCATACTGTTTTATTCTCACTGATTCCCACTTTAGTGACTCTCTGGCTCACTTAAAAATGCATGGACAGATACAATTTTAATCAGGTTGTTGCTAATAACTCATTATAAACTGGGTGGTTCGAGCCCTGAATGCTGATTGGCTGACAGCCATGGTATATCAGACACGTATACCACGGTTATGACAAAACATGTATTTTTAATGGCCTAAATACGTTGGTAACCAATTTAAAATAGCTATAAGGCCCCTCAGGGGTTTGTGGTATATGGCCAATAAACCACGGCTAAGGGCTGTGTCCAGGCACTCCACGTTGCGTCGTGCGTTAATAACAGCCCTTATCCATGGTATTTTGGCCGTATACCACACCCCCTCGGGCCTTATTGCTTAAATATAGCCTGGTTAAAGAGCTGCAAGATTAAGTTACAGGTCATATATCTTGCATATAAATAAATGTATGTATTCATTTTTAAAATGGCACCTCGCTTTGGATTTACTAATTGGAATGCTTGTTTGTTATCGCACAACAATGGGGCACTCAGAATAAACCCACGTAAGATGCAGCTTTAAAATGATAACAAATCTCGACGTTTCACTTATTTAAAGAATGTTCTGGCACAATTTTGTGTCTTTCAGGAAATATAGCCATGACTCTCTTTCAGCCAGTAGTCGGGAGCTGAATGACAATTGAGGACCTATTGCACAAGGATACTGAACCTGTTCTCCAAATCAGGCAAGACTTAAAAGGCCTCCGAGCTGTGATAAAATATCCAAGGTCAAGACGCAATATTGCCACTGCGTGTGTCTGTGTGTGTGTGTGTCCATGTGTGCGTGCGTGTGTGTGTGCTTGATCCATTTACTTGAATTGGTGTGAACCACCAGCCCCCATAGTGTTCTATGAATACAAAGCCAACAGTGGGTCGGACACATGAAAACATTGGACTAATCAGGCTGAAGTTTAGGACGTGCATTATGAAAGAGGTAAAAAATAATAATAATGAAGTAGCACACGTAATCAGCACTTTGAAAAAACTCTGAGAGCCTGCTCGCTGTTCCCTCGCCTGCTGTGCTGGGATTGGGCTAGCTCCACAAGGCTAGTCCCTGGCATTGAATGGGTGCTTACCAGCTTATTCACTGTGGCTCCACACTTCACAATGGATTAAACTCACCATGGCCTTCTGCCTGACATCTCTGCACACTCTCAGCTCTTACAGATTGTTGTTGTCTAATTGCCTGGAGACATTCTACACGCATAGCGGTCTTTCTGGAAGTCTGTTTTTGAAAGATCAATCTGATAATTATGGGCTGTTATCTAACAAACAATAAGTAAGGGATTAACGCCAACGTTCTGTACATTATATTGGAAATAATGGATGACGCAACAGGACGAGAAGGAGACGACTCCTTTTGCAGAGTTCATTTTTACAAGGTAATGTACAGCATGGAGGCGTTAATCCTGTTTATACCACAGTTGCCAAAGAAACCAATATGAAAGCACACATTTAAGGGTAGAATAAAAAATCATCTTTGTAAGCGAATTCATGCGTTTCCATCTTTTGGTTGCCAGAGACGCGACCCAGTCGTTCGTTCGATTCGTTCGATATTTACAGACGCAGGCCAGTCGTTCGTTCTTTATGTTCCGTTGCCGTGCTCAGTTGGAACGTTCTTATCCCTTGTTTGTTGCTAGCTAGCCAACTAGGTACATCTACACAGTCACAACCTCTGCAGCCAGAATAAAAGCAAAGTTTATTGCTTTGCGTTTGTTTAAGCTGTTTATCTCACTTATAACACAGCCGCCAAAAAAAAACAATACTAAGCATACATTTACCGGTATTTTACATATATACAACACCAGTCAAAAGTTTAGACACACCTACTCAATCAAGGTTTTTCCTTATTTTTACTATTTTCTACATAATAGTAATATAGAATAATATAGAATAATAGTGAAGACATCAAAACTATGAAATAACAGGACCATGACCCAACACACCTCCAGGCTGTGTAAGGGCTATTTGACCAAGAAGGAGAGTGATGGAGTGCTGCATCAGATGACCTGGCCTCCACAATCACCCAACCTCAACCCAATTGAGATGGTTTGGGATGAGTTGGACCCAGAGTGAAGAAAACGCAGCCAACAAGTGCTCAGCATATGTGGGCACTCCTTCAAGACTGTTGGAAAAGCATTCCAGGTGAAGCTGGTTGAGAGAATGCCAAGAGTGTGCAAAGCTGTCATCAAGGCAAAGGGTGGTTACTTTGAAGAAACTAAAATAAAAAATACATTTTGACACTTTAACACTTTTTTGGTTACTACATGATTCCATATGTGTTATTTCATAGTTTGGATGTCTACACTATTATTCTACAATGTAGTAAATGGTAAAAATAAAGAAAAACCCTTGAATGAATAGGTGTGTCCAAACTTTTGACTGGTTCTCCATGTATATAAATATATATTTTTTTTTATATATGAGCAAACTCATACTTTCTCATCTTTTGGTTGCCAGTCGTTAGTTCAATTAGTTCGATATTTATGGATGCAACTCAGTCGTCTGTTCTTTAAGGTCTGTTGCCATGCTCACTTGCAATATCCTTATCCCTTGCTTGCTAGCTAGCCAGCTAGCTCTGGCTAACACAGTCACGACTAGGGCTATTGTGGTGACTGTACTGCCGCCACACCGGCAGTCGTGAGTCATGACCACAGTAAAATTCAATGTGACTGTTGAGTCATAGTAGTCTCCTGTTATGCACTCTGAACATGCTTTGTTTGTCATGTCTGCTCCTGCTTCCCCCCGCCCTGCATCATGCACTCCTGCCATCTATTACGCACACCTGCCTTCCCTCGTCACGCGCATCAGCGATATTGGACTCACCTGGACTCATTCATCACCTGTTTATTTCCTCCCCTATATTTGTCAGTTCCCTTGCTCTGTTCCCTGCTGTGGCATTCATTGTTTTTTGTCTGTATTACTCGTTTGCTGACGCTGTTCCTGCCTCATTCCATGTCCGTTCCTTATTACATGTTTGACTCCCAGTATTTGCTTAGTCTCTCCAGCTTCATCCCATGTGACAGGATGCAGCAGCCAACATATGAAGCATCTGGGTGTACTGGCGTTTCCGGTTGGTGGTGACATCGGCAATGGGCCGCCGCCGATGGAACCGGGAGTGCCTAGCCAGCTCGTCGGGCTTCCACACCCAAGCTAGCTCGAGAGGTTTCCTTGCCTCGGTTGGCTCAGCAGGTTTCCATCCCATAGCATAGTTATATGGCATAGTTTTAAAAAGTTAGCATTCTCGTCAGGACACTCATCAACACTGACTGTTAATTACGAGGAGATTGCATTGCATATCGAACACTAGGCTAGAAGCTAGCTAAATAGTTTGTTGCTGGCAAACCTGCCAATATGACAACCGAATTCATTAAAGATCAGTTGCTGGAAACAGCTGGTGAAACTATAAACATGTGGGAGGATTTGACAGCTTTAGTGGCGGAGGGGACAGGAGAAATTCATGTTCATCACTCACCATGTTAGGTCATCAGGTGCTCCAAAAAAATATGTCAATGCAAAAACAAATTAATGCTCGCGTTTTTTTTCTTGTTGGACCTGCGTTTACAATGTATCCAATTTCAGTTTGTGTAGTTGTTGGTTTAGCTTCCTGTAACTTTGTAGCAAGTATGGTCTGCATGTGGAGGCGCATATTGTGTCATGTTTGCAAGGTGTCCCGATATCTTTTCCAACTGTCTCATTATCTGGTTTTAATGTCCATTTTAGAATGCCATTCTAGCCAATCAGAAATGAGTATTCAACAACGCTGTGGTATAATTAAGCAATAAGGCCCGAGGAGGTGTGGTGTATGGCCAATATACCACGACTAAGGGATGTTTTTAGGCCATATATATCACATACCCCAGAGGTCACTTATTGCTATTATAAACGGGTCACCAGTGTAATTAGAACATAGAGAGAGAGAGCAGGAGGGAGGGAGAGGCTTGTACAGTACATTATCTGTCCATCACTCTGCTTGTGTGATTGAACATGTACTGTTATTCCCAGACACATTTGTGAATGTGCCAGACATTAGAGGCTGGAAAGTATTCCCCTGAGTGAGGAGGCTAGGTGGAAACATTTAAACATCCGCTCCCTTTACATACCAAAAGGAACACGTTGTAAAGTATTTTTTCCCCTTGTTACTAGATCACACGTTTTATGAGTGCTCTTTCAGTGCAAAAAAAACAAGGGAAAAGGTTCAAGCAAATTTTGCCAGAGGCTGGTGTTGCTTGTCCTAAAGATATTTTTTCCTCAATTGGTACGACTGATAGATGGTAAACAAACCACTAAATTTAAAGTGGCAATCTGGGATTCAAACAACAGCAACGCGGCCGCCCAGCTACTTTAATTCAACTAAGCTCAGAGGCATTTCTAAGTTACATTTAAAAGTCCAATTACCAATCCCAGATTTCCCCTTTAAGCATTCTAGAACTCCCTGGTGAGCTCCCTGGTGTGACATAACTTTGAGGAAAATCTATGAATAAAAGTATAGTTTTGATGCTAACATCATTAAGAGCTTTTACTGAAATGATGCCTGTGCCCTGAAATGAACTTGAATGTAAATTGCAAATCATTAGATAAATGATCAGTATTAATATTGGCACCAATAAACCTAGGAGTACAAGTTTTCCAAAGCTTCATCATATTACAGGCTCAGTCCCATAGGCTATATGCTGATTGATGGTTATCATATCCACAAACTATTGAGTGCAAAAACACCATCAGGTGATGGGTCTAGAGGAATGCAATCAAGTCATCATAATCTGTAATTCATTCATGACAAATGATTTGTGATAATGTGATCAGCATGGCTTGCTGATGTAACTCTGTATGATCTGACTGTATAGTACAGAGCAAATTGATAGATACAACATTTTTAAAAAGCTGTTGTTGTCATCTAGCTACTTCTCTAATAAACATTTTCTAATTACTTAGACTCTCCTACCAGATGCATTTGAACACGTGTGTTGGTTTTAACGTTGTTATAACGGTATGCTATAGATAAGGACATGTGAGGAAACCCTTACAGTGTATAATAAATGCTTTTTACATTCTGGTTAAACCTGTCACTTTTTTCAGAATTTAGTGGAGAAGTTTTTTCTTTACAACGCATAATGTATGGGGCGGCAGGTAGTGGTTAAAGCCTTTGGCCTGTAACCGAAAGGTTGTGAGATAGAATCCCTGAGCTGACAAGGTAAAGGTTGTGCTGCCCCTGAACAAGGCAGTTTACCCACTGACTTGCCTAGTTAAACAAACAAAAAAAGCCTTTTTACAGAGTAAGCCTTCCACTTTTTTTTCTCTCTTTATCTCTCTCTCTCCCTCTGTCAGTTTCCTCTTCAGTGGGTCCTCTCTAAAATAGAGCCTTAGAGCCCTGGAGAGTAGCCGCTGAAGTGTTGGTGTCATCCCTGTCCCATATCACTGACTCACTGAGCCCTGTGTGTCCCAGCCTGTCACAGACCTGTCGATCTCCAAGGCTACGCTGTCTACCAGGAGGACACATCAGCTCCCCTGTTGTGATTACCACGGAAATAGGGTCTCAGGGCAGTGGATTTCTTGTTTCCTTGTTCGCCCTCCGAGGCATTTTACCTCAAAAATGTATATTTCTTTCTTTTCCCCAACCATCCACAACAATCCATCACGTTCCAACCATTCTCATTTAGGTAACATTTCCTGGAGTCGGAATTATTCACTTAAACACTTAACACAGTCCTGTACATCATTTGGCGATTTGTCTTGGATCATCTGCTCACTGCCGGACCTGTTTAGTAGTGGATTTGTGAGCTGGGGGGGGGGGGGGGGGGGGTATAGGTGGGCTATAGAGTTTTAGAGTGAGTTTTAGACAGAGGCTACAGGGTATCCAGCTCAAAATGATTGAAAAGAAACTGTGTAATTTGTGCATTAATATAAGGTGCAATGTGGGTGTAATTTGTGTCACTGATCTATGATGACGAAGCCGAGTGGAACACTGGACTGACCAATATTCCACAACGCTTTGCGGATTGTGGGGGAGGGGGCGGGTTAGGTCCTATGACCATTTCATTTCCAAACGTCAGAAACTAACCTCTGAAGATCCACTGGGCATCTCTTATTTTGGCCTTTGGCTGTCATCGCAGTTCAATGAAATGACCCTGAGTTGAAATTTGATCCATTTTGCCTCATATCTTTTTGTTGTCTGTGTTATTTTGGTAGGGTGCATTTTTTTGTTGATAAATGGTTTTCAGGATCTGAAACCAAAATGGACATTTCCCATCAACATACATTATGTGTTGTCAACTGTCATACTGGTATGTAACAATCCGTGACAGTTGGTTGTCCATAATGCAATTTAAATCAATGTGAGGAAATAACTTGCGACATGCAGCAAAATGAGGCTTTGAACTGAACCGAGTAATTAAGCCCATGTAATGAGTTAACATTTCTGCGGAGCGCTGTGAGTGAACCCTTCCGCTCTCTTAACTCAGGATGTACCGGCTTGGCCTGAGACAGATTATAGAAGGGTCCATCACGACCGCTCACCATTATGACCGCTCACCATTAAAGGTGAAACTAATTAATCTTGGGTGAGAAACAGCCCCTCTCATTGCATAAGGGTTAGGGCTCTGACTGATTGTTCTGCAGATGCCACCGACTTTCTTTTTCAACTGACAGGAGAAGAACAATTGAAACAAAACAAATCTTGGCAGCCATGATTGCTTCGTTAGCATTAATATTTCAACTTAGCTACGAATGTAACGATTTTTGTCCAGTTGAACATTCTCACACTTTTTGTTTTGTTTTATGTATGTGAATATGAAAGTAGTGTCACTTTACTTCACATAAATATTTTTCAGTCAAAAGCAAAAGGCTCTATTGGTTTTGGTGGACATATACAATATACTCTTTTTATAGCTGCGACAAGAGCATTGGCATCTTTTCACTGCAGGTCTTCATTAGTTGTAATGGCAAATCCTCTAGGTCCAGGACACTGCTCACTGAGGGGCTGGAAAATAGCTGAGTGTACGAAACATTGTGAACACCTGCTCTTTACATAGACCAGGTGAATCCAGGTGAAAGCTATGATCCCTTATTGATGTCACTTGTTAAATCCACTTCAATCAGTGTAGATGAAGGGGAGGAGACCGGTTAAATAAGGATTTTTAAGCCTTGAGACAATTGAGACATGGATTGTGTAGGTGTGTTATTCAGAGGGTGAATGGGCAAGACAAAAAAACGAAGTGCCTTTGAACGGGGTATTGTAGTAGGTGCCAGGCGCACTAATTTGTGTCAAGAACTGCAATGCTGGGTTTTTCATGCTCAACAAATTCCCAAGTGTATCAAGAATGGTCCACCACCCAAAGGACATCCAGCCAACTTGACACAACTGTGGGAAGCATTGGAGTCAACATGTGCCAGCATCCCTATGGAACACGTTCGACACTTTGTGGAGTCCATGCCCCTATGAATAGAGGCTGTTCTGAGGGCATTGCTGGATGTGTAAATCTCCTCATCACTGTTTTTCTCCCCAAAGTGTCCACAGTGCCAGTCTCTTACAGCCCTCACTGTCTCCTCTTTCTCTGCTCTCCCTGCTGGCCTCCCTGACCTGAGCCGACACAGCCACTAATTACTTTCAGCCTGCTCTCTCCTCATAAATCATAGGAGAACTTTAAAAATGGCCGACGTTGTCTTTTGGTGGGCGTAGTTGGCAGCGACCTTTAATTTGGCAAACTTTTCTCAGTGACTTCAAACAAGCATGGATTTTTGAATGGAGTTGTGCACTGACGCATTTGTCTGCACTTAGATGGTTTAGATCAGGTATTCCCAAACTGGGTTACACGCCATGCCGTCTGTAATGAGTTTCGTCTTCATACGAAGGAGAGTCGGACCAAAATGCAGCGTGTGGTTTACGATCCATGTTTATTAATAATACGAAACACGAATCTCCAATACAATACTACAAAACGTAACGAAACCCTAACAGCCTATATAGTGTGAACACAGGGACACATAGGACAGGAACAATCACCCACAAACACACAGTGAAACCCAGGCTACCTAAATATGGTTCCCAATCAGAGACAATGACAAACACCTGCCTCTGATTGAGAACCATATCAGGCCGAACATAGAACTAGACAAACTAGACATGTAACATAGAATGCCCACTCAGATCACACCCTGACCAATCAAAACATAGAAAATACAAAGTAAACTATGGTCAGGGCGTGACAGTACCCCCCCCCCAAGGTGCGGACTCCGGCCGCAAAACCTGAACCTATAGGGGAGGGTCTGGGTGGGCATCTGTCCGCGGTGGCGGCTCTGGCGCTGGACGTGGACCCCACTCCATGACAGTTTTAATCCCCCTCCTAAACGTCCCTAAATAGGTTACCCACCACAATGATAACATGGGACAGAGGGACAGCTCGGGACGGAGGTAACTCGGGACAGATGGGTAGCTCAGCCCTGAGAGGAAGCTCAGCACTGAGAAGAAGCTCAGCACTGAGAAGAAGCTCAGGCAGGTGGTTAGATCCGGCAGATCCTGGCTGGCTGGCGGTTCTGGAAGATCCTGGCTGACTAGCAGATCTGGAAGAATCTGGTCGACTGGCGGATCTGGGAGAATCTGGTCGACTGGCGGATCTGGGAGAATCTGGTCGACTGGCGGATCTGGGAGAATCTGGTCGACTGGCGGATCTGGGAGAATCTGGTCGACTGGCAGATCTGGGAGAATCTGGACGACTGGCAGATCTGAGAGAGTCTGGACGACTGGCAGATCTGGAAGAGTCTGGACGACTGGCAGATCTGGAAGAGTCTGGACGACTGGCAGATCTGGAAGAGTCTGGTCGACTGGCAGATCTGGAAGAGTCTGGTCGACTGGCAGATCTGGAAGAGTCTGGTCGACTGGCAGATCTGGAAGAGTCTGGTCGACTGGCAGATCTGGAAGAGTCTGGTCGACTGGCAGATCTGGAAGAGTCTGGTCGACTGGCAGATCTGGAAGAGTCTGGTCGACTGGCAGATCTGGAAGAGTCTGGTCGACTGGCAGATCTGGAAGAGTCTGGTCGACTGGCAGATCTGGAAGAGTCTGGTCGACTGGCAGATCTGGAAGAGTCTGGTCGACTGGCAGATCTGGAAGAGTCTGGACGACTGGCAGATCTGGAAGAGTCTGGACGACTGGCAGATCTGGAAGAGTCTGGACGACTGGCAGATCTGGAAGAGTCTGGACGACTGGCAGATCTGGAAGAGTCTGGACGACGGGCAGATCTGGAAGAGTCTGGACGACGGGCAGATCTGGAAGAGTCTGGTCGACTGGCAGATCTGGAAGAGTCTGGTCGACTGGCAGATCTGGAAGAGTCTGGTCGACTGGCAGATCTGGAAGAGTCTGGTCGACTGGCAGATCTGGAAGAGTCTGGTCGACTGGCAGATCTGGAAGAGTCTGGTCGACTGGCAGATCTGGAAGAGTCTGGTCGACTGGCAGATCTGGAAGAGTCTGGACGACTGGCAGATCTGGAAGAGTCTGGACGACTGGCAGATCTGGAAGAGTCTGGACGACTGGCAGATCTGGAAGAGTCTGGACGACTGGCAGATCTGGAAGAGTCTGGACGACTGGCAGATCTGGAAGAGTCTGGACGACTGGCAGATCTGGAAGAGTCTGGACGACGGGCAGATCTGGAAGAGTCTGGTCGACTGGCAGATCTGGAAGAGTCTGGTCGACTGGCAGATCTGGAAGAGTCTGGTCGACTGGCAGATCTGGAAGAGTCTGGACGACTGGCAGATCTGGAAGAGTCTGGACGACTGGCAGATCTGGAAGAGTCTGGACGACTGGCAGATCTGGAAGAGTCTGGACGACTGGCAGATCTGGAAGAGACTGGTCGACACAGACTGGCTGCTCTGGCTGCTCCATGCTGACTGACAGCTCTGGCTGCTCCATGCTGGCAGACTGCTCTGGCTGCTCCATGCTGACTGGCAGCTCTGGCTGCTCCATGCTGACTGGCGGCCCTGGCTGCTCTGGCTGCTCCATGCTGACTGACAGCTCTGGCTGCTCTGGCTGCTCCATGCTGACTGGCGGCCCTGGCTGCTCTGGCTGCTCCATGCTGACTGGCGGCCCTGGCTGCTCCATGCTGACTGGCGGCCCTGGCTGCTCCATGCTGACTGGCGGCCCTGGCTGCTCCATGCAGACTGGCAGCTCTGGCGGCTCCTTGCAGACTGGCAGCTCTGGCGGCTCCTTGCAGACTGGCAGCTTTGGCGGCTCCTTGCAGACTGGCAGCTTTGGCGGCATCCTGCAGACAGGCAGCTCTGGCCGCTCCTTGCAGACTGGCAGCTCCTTGCAGACTGGCAGCTCCTTGCAGACTGGCAGCTCCTTGCAGACTGGCAGCTCCTTGCAGACTGGCAGCTCCTTGCAGACTGGCAGCTCCATGCTAACTGGCAGCTCTATGCTAACTGGCAGCTCTATGCTAACTGGCAGCTCTATGCTAACTGGCAGCTCTATGCTAACTGGCAGCTCTATGCTAACTGGCAGCTCTATGCTAACTGGCAGTTCTGAACAGGCGGGAGACTCCGGCAACGCTGTAGAGGCGGAAAGCTCTGACAGCGCTAAACCGGCGGGAGACTCCAACAGCGCTGAAGAGGAGGAAGGCTCTGGCAGCGCTGAACAGGTGAGAGACTCCGACAGCGCTGGAGAGGAGGAAGGCTCCGACAGCGCTAAACAGGCGAGGCGCACAGTAGGCCTGATGCGTGGTGCTGGCACTGGTGGTACTGGGCCGAGGACACGCACAGGAAGCCTAGTGCGGGGAGCTGCTACCGGAGGGCTGGGGTGTGGAGGTGGCACAGGATGGGTTAGACCGTGAAGGCGTACTGGAGATCTTGAGAGCGGTGTTGGCACAGGACATGCAAGGCTAGGGAGGTACACAGGAGGCCTGGTGCGTGAGACTGGCACTGTCTTCACCAGCTGACTAGCACGCACCTCAGGACGAGTAGAGAGCACTGACCCAGGTGCCAATAAATCCCCGACACGCTCCTTCGGGCGAATATCATATTTAAAGCACCAACACAGCAACTCCCTCATTTCACTCTCCTCCAATTTCTCCATTAACTCCTTCACAGTCTCTGCTTCGCTTACCTCCAACACCGGTTCTGGTCTCCTCCTTGGCTCCTCACGATAAACAGGGGGAGTTGGCTCAGGTCTGCGACCTGGCGTAGCCATACTCCCTGTTAGCCCCCCCCCAATAAATTTTTGAGGCTTACTCTCGGGCTTCCATCCGCTCCGTCGTGCTACTTCCTCATATTTGCGCCTCTCAGCTTTCGCCGCCTCCAGTTCTTCCTTGGGACGGCGATATTCTCCCGGTTGAGCCCATGGTCCACCATTATCTAATTCATACTCCCATGACGCTCTCTCCCACTGCGGCTGCTGCTGCTCCTGCTGCCTCTGTTCCTTCTTCGGCTGCACCTTGGTGCGGCTATACTCCCCTGGTTTAGCCCAGGGTCCTCTCCCGTCGAGGATTTCCTCCCATGTCCAGAAATCCTTACAACGTAACTCCTCTTTTTGCTGCTGCTGCTGCCTGTTGACACGCCGCTTGGTCCGTTGGTGGTGGGTGATTCTGTAATGAGTTTCGTCTTCATACGAAGGAGAGTCGGACCAAAATGCAGCGTGTGGTTTACGATCCATGTTTATTAATAATACGAAACACGAATCTCCAATACAATACTACAAAACGTAACGAAACCCTAACAGCCTATATAGTGTGAACACAGGGACACATAGGACAGGAACAATCACCCACAAACACACAGTGAAACCCAGGCTACCTAAATATGGTTCCCAATCAGAGACAATGACAAACACCTGCCTCTGATTGAGAACCATATCAGGCCGAACATAGAACTAGACAAACTAGACATGTAACATAGAATGCCCACTCAGATCACACCCTGACCAATCAAAACATAGAAAATACAAAGTAAACTATGGTCAGGGCGTGACACCGTCGGAGGTACGCCAAATAAATATGTGATTCACATTAAAACTTTTTATTTTTAGAACTTTTTTTTCTTCACATTTTCAAAAAGTCCATTTCTATTTTCCAACAGGGCAATACATTTGGGTGAGTTTTTATATTTTCAAGCATGAGTAGCCTCATTTCACTGCCAAAAATCTAATTAAAACAGGGTTCAGTGTTCAGCGAAATAACAACACAATGTCAAATGCAGGTAGCCTAGTCAAATAATTAACATCCAATCACATTAACCGTTACTCTCTAGTGGGAATTCCACAAATGGTCCGTATGTAGCCAAACATAGCTGCTGCTCATTCCGTTTGCTCGAAATTTGATAAATGGTTAAAAAAAGTAAGGCCCGTGTTCATAGAGACATATACCAGCTCGATTGGTAGTACTGCTACTACCAACAGTACTACATCTGCACCTGTCGACGACACAAGTTGTTCTGCTTCCACGAGCACCTCCAATGCTAGCATCAGTAATTCTACTGATGTAATTATCTTAGCCCAGCTAGCATGGACACTGACAGTAGTGAATCTGATGCAGCAGAAGAGCTACTGCCCCCTTACCTGGGAAAGCACAGAACAACAGACAGGGATGTTGGACCATCAAAGAGGCACAAATATGATGGCAACTACATTGATTTGGAGTTCACTTATATTGGGAGTAGTGCCTTTCCTCAGCCACAGTGTGTTATATGTGCAAAGGTACTATCTCACAACTCGATGAAACATTCACTCTTGCGCAGACATTTAGAAACAAAACATGCCAATTTGAAAAATAAGCTACGGGAGTTCTTTGAGTGTGAATTAAGACGACTTTCGCGTAGTAAGACATGTATAAAAGCAACAGATACCATTAATAAGAAGGGGCTAGAAGCGTCTTATATGGTGAGCTACCGACTGGCTAGGACAGGCAAGCTCCATACTATTGTGGAGGACTTAATTCTTCCTGCTGCTGCGGATATGACTGGGACAATGCTGGGGAAAAAGGTTTTAAAAAACTACACAGACAATATCTTCATCAAACAACACTGTTTTACAACACATCAGTGACATAGCAAGAGATGTGTTGAAACAATTACTGCTTCGCATACAAGCCAGAGAATTCTATGCGTTACAGCTGGACGAGTCAACAGTGGGGGGTCAATTAAGGAATACATCCTCTTCTTCAAACCACTGGAAACCAGGACAACAGGAGAGGATATGCTTTAAGTACTGGAAAGCTTTGTGACATAAAATGAATTTTGGCAGTCAAGATGTGTTGGTATCTGTACTGATGGTGTAAAAGCCATGACAGGGAGACATAGTGGAGTGGTAAAGGGCGTGCAAGCAGTTGCTCCAGACGCCACTTGGGTACACTGCAGCATCCACCGAGAGGCTCTTGCTGCCAAGGGAATGCCTGACTGCTTGAAAGACGTTTTGGACACTACAGTGAAAATGGTTAACTTTGCATGAAAACTAAATACAGGCACAGACTGTGCGGAAAATGATTTAAGACTGAGACTCTCTCCAATACAACCCAATATTGCAGATTTATTTGCATCCTTTCAAGCACACCCTTCTCATTAACCTGTGGTGAGTTATTCACACATTTCGATGAATAAATAAGGTTTTATATGTAAGATGGTTAAATAAAGAGCAAAAGTATTGATTATTATTATTATATTATTATTTGTGCCCTGGTCGTATAGGAGCTCTTTGTCACTTCCCATGAGCCGGGTTGTAACAAAAACTCACACTCATTCTTATATTTAATAAATGTATCATATAGTGTGTGTGTGACAGGCTTACAATGATGGCAAAAAAACAACATTTGAGAGTGTGCTGACCCTGGTGCTAGAGGGGGTACGCAGCTGGAGGTTGAATGTTTGAAGGGGTACGGGATGATAAAAAGTTTGGGAACCACTGGCTTAGATGGTGGGCGAACTATGTCTTATTATAACTTTCTAATTTCACCGCTCACTGCCCAAGTGGAGCTTTTAAAATATTTTTTAAATAAATAATTCATAATGAAAGATATTGGTGATTGCCTTGATTTTAAAGGTACTTTCGATTAGGGTGTTGGAATTTAAGTGCGTACTCACTGCCCAAGCTGTGCACCTGCAACTTCAAAGTGAGACGCTGCTCCTCATGACACATGGTAGAACAAACAGACACAACACAATCTAATAATAAAAAACCCTGACATTGTTTCTAGGAAATCATACACAATATTCATCATTTCACCAAATATTTATGAAGAGGTCATCATTTCATGGAGTCTGTGCAAGAAGAAACCGCATGGAAAAAGTGAATCAAATGAATGTATTGTGTTCGAGGTTTCATGATGCTTGTATCTAAACCAAAGTAGATCATTTAAATATTGTTCTATACATCAGTTGGGATCTCTTTAAGCTTCAGCTGTGTGGGATAATATAGTCAAATGCTTGCTTTGGGGTAAGTTGAGCCAATGGCCAAGGGGTATGTTGATCCAATGGTTGAGCCAATGGCAAGTTGAGCAAATGTAAGTATTTTCTAGGGACATAAAGTACAAAGAGTTTGTTAGGTGTTAAGCCTGTGTTAAATTATGCTTCACATTATTAAAAGGCATTAAAGTGATTTTGATTGTGTTGAATTGTGTTTGGGAAATAAAGATAGACATGGTTTTAAAAAAGGTAATGGTAATATTTAATTCAGTACAGAAATGTGTAGGAAGCTTAACTTACCCTGTCCCGCAGGCCCAATTTACCCCACACCCGGGTTAGGTTGTGCCAACAGATCACTTTTTTTGGACAACCCAGTTTTCAAAACTGTAATGTTTACGTGAATTCTGATTATTTCCAGGGATACACAACATCTGTAAATATCTTTGTTAGAAAGAATACTATATTTCCCTTGACGGAGTGATGCTAAAAATAAAAAAATAAATCTAAATTTAGACCACTCTCCCCTAGATTACTAAAAAGGCAATCTGGGATTGATCCATCCATTTCTGGACTTTTAAATGAATTATCTATCGTCATTGATTCGTGAAGAATATAACTTAGAAATGCCTCATGAGCTTAGTTTAATATTTTACTTTTTTTGTTAACTAGCATTTTGGAATTTAGATATATATAATGCTACACCTTCAAGGCACTACCCACTGGGCACCCACTGGTTGAATCAATGTTGTTTCCACATCATTTCAATAAAATTACGTTGAACATGGAATAGACGTGGAAAGACATCTGTGCCCAGTGGGAAGGTAATGTATTCTTACACTGTCTTTTTGGCTAAGTACCTCATCTCAGTAACTGACACCCATGTTGTGTTGATTTCATTGAGTTTTAGTCACTGAGCTGTCTACCAGACATGAAGAAACATCTTTGCGTGGGCATCTTTCTCTGGACCAGCAGCTCCATGGAGAATGGGAGTCACTATCCACACCATCTCACATTCCTGTCTCCTCCCCCTATTCTCTTTGTCTCTCTAACCAGGGGGACTTGGAGAAGACTCACACACACACAACAGATGGTTATGTTCTCTTAGAATGCCCTCTGGTATCCACAGCTATTCAGAATGCATGATAAGTCTCGTTAGACTCAATACGAGCGATTCATCTTCCTTTGGTACTGTAAATTGGCAATAGATTATGAGACTATTCCTTTTTCTTCTCCTTGGCTCGCTGGAGGTAACGACTAATGTCCTCAGACCTCTCTTCTGGGTGGAGTAATCTATTTTGCAAAAAGATTAACACATTTTCACCCCCCCCCCCCCCCCCCAAAATGCTCTGCAGAGGCAGGGAAGTTGTCTTTTCAAATATTGCCCTTGGACTCGCTAACACAAACTTGTTTAC
Source organism: Oncorhynchus mykiss (assembly GCF_057628025.1). NCBI lineage: Eukaryota > Metazoa > Chordata > Actinopteri > Salmoniformes > Salmonidae > Oncorhynchus > Oncorhynchus mykiss. Next base: position 35,979,023 of record NC_143032.1, read on the forward strand.
ACCCACCACTGGTGATTGTTATTTTTGTGTTGCGTGACTAGCCTTCTACTTACACAACAAGTGCCAAGGCGAATGTAACAATGGCTGACTGTTCGATCTAAATCGAAAATGTTTAAATTACCTCGAGCCCTTGAACCAGCCCTTCATCTCCTTCGTACATGTTACTGTTCACCTCTCTTCCCTTCACCCATTGCGTAAAAACAAGATGAGGCCAAAAAGAACAAAGGTTCTTCAGCTACAAAGTCTCTCTTCTCTCCTTCTCTCAGACAATGCCAGAGGATATATCAGAACAGTTGAAGTCAACCCTCTAAAGGATCTAGCCATCAGCTTATCCTTCCCATAACCCAAAGAATGCCAGGGAGGCATTTATTTCCTATTTATCAAACGCCACCTTGCACGCCACGGCATTGCCTCTCAGTGATATCGGAGAGCTCTTACGGATGTGTGCTTTAAAGGTCACAGTATAAAATGGAGATCTCTGTTCTTGTCCGACTGGCAGGGTGGGGGGGTGACATACTGCTAGGATTGTGATTGATGGAATTCCCCTGGGCTGGCTCAATGTCTGTCTTATTGGCTCCCAACCGCCTAGTGCTACAGCCGCCTCACACCCACACACTCACTCCCACACTCCTACACTACATACACAATGGCACACTCACCGATGTAGCCTCATTCACACAGATATATACACACACTCCCACAGTGACAGCCATGTATAGTGTATTCCTTTTCCTTCATATTTCACCGCAATCAAAGCAGAATGTCATTTTCTCCCGGGATCTCTAATATGATCAAGACTTTCTTTCACTGCTCTGTCTATTCTATTGCCATCCTCGTGGATGTTTGTGATAACATTAGGAAGATAGAGAGGAGGGCAAAGAGCAGGGGAATGGTTGGAACCTGGCCAATCCGCAGCTGAGTGTGTATTTGTCCCAATGTGTTTCAGGTCAGTAGAGACAGGGATAGACGGGCATCTCAGAGAGAGGTGAGGGGGTAGTGGAGGTGTGGACCATTGTGATCTTATTATTGGAGCCTGACAGTGCTGCTCTTGGAACACCACTGACCTTTGCCTGGGAGAGATTGGAGGATTGGTATTCTCGGCCTGAACCTTTCTCCGCCTGTCTCCAGCGCAGGAAGACCAACCGACATCGTTGCCGCCGGTGACTCAGTGCACTGAGCCCAAACGGGTAAAGAGATTCTGATACAAGCAATCCGGCCCTTTGGCGAGCCAGACCATCACCGCTGACACATTTCAAGTAACCAATTTATCCACATTGATTGTGTTAAGGAGGGGAAGTGTTGTTGGTGCGTGTACGTTTCCTGGGCTGATGCCTCTGCTGACCTCTGGTGAATACAGTGAGCCTAATAAGGCGAGGGAAGACTCACAATGAGGTTGCGTACCAAATGGTACCCTATGCCCTATGCGGTGCACTACTATAGACCAGGGCCCATTGGGCTCCCTCTGCAGTAACTGACAGAGAAGGGACACGGTGGTGATGGAAGGTTGGTAGCAAAGGACAAGCATCACATAGCGTTTGGAAAACAGTTTGAAGCGAGCAAGATAACTTCCACTATGTTGTTGCAGCCTGATGACTCATAGCACATTATGCCTGGAACAGCTCTATATTAAAACACAATCAACTTTAAAATGCCTAATTATGAAAACAGGCTCCTCATTTAGCTCCCATAACTATTTGCCATGGATTGATAACTCCAGATGACAGGTGTTTCCATTACTAAACTAAACCCAGGGCCCTGTGCCTGAGTTGTTCAAACATGTACCCCTGCATCAGAGGTTTTTTCTGCTGCCAGTGGAGAGAGAGTGGGCTCTGGAGAGCTGGGTAAGGTTATTGAGCCTTGTGTGGAAGAGTGAGAGTGAGAGAGAGTATTATCAACTGGCCAAGAACTAACGGTTGATCATCCTTTTAAAAAATGCCTCAGCTCAAGGAAAGGGGCATTTCACACCTATGGTCATACGACATTACGTGTAACACCAGCAGGCATTACAGAACAATGAAGTAGTATTAATCAAACATGAGTGCCATTTCATCATCTAATCTAAATCGTATAGTCTCAGGTAGCATCTCACAATGGGAATCTGGAATGTCATATGTATTCAACAGAAGCCCTTGGCTTTTGTGCATTTGCACTAGATACATTTTTCTCCCACAGATTAAAAAAGACATTTTAAAAACTCCTCTGCTGACTAGATTTATTTCCAACCCCATGGTGGAATACCCAGCGGCGGCGTAAATGTATGATGATGCAATGTGACCATGCATTGATTGGAATAATTTTTTTAAATATTTTGAGGCATAATTACTGTTTTTGATTCGTAACGTTGCACCAGATCAACAGCAGAACAAAAGCGCTGTATTTGTGTGTCTGTGTGTGTGTAGTCCCGTTTTGTTGTTTTATGTAGCTCTAAAACACTTAGGCTAGACACATAGGGATGGAGAGATGGTAAACTTGCCTGTGGTTCCAACCAGGAGAAGAGTGTCTCATTTCAGGAGGACTCCACAGATGGGCCTCGTTCAAATCCTTTTAGATGAACAACTGGCACCTTGTTCTAACAGAAGAAAAAAGAGTAGAGGGGCAGCTGCTGTGAATCCTCTGTTTCAACAAAGCCAAGCCTTTGTACATCCAACCCAGAGTGTTCTCCCTACCGCCTGCTGTCACAAACTGTGTGATCATCTCTCTGTCAGTCATTCTGACATCCAGCCTGCTCATACTCCCCCATTTGTCTTTTTCCTCCTATTTTTAGGATGTCCACTCATTTTGAGATGCTCAAACACAGGCTTTCTTTTCTCTGAGTCTGAATCCCCTCATTGACTCACGGACACATGCTGCTGCTATAGTTGACAGACAGACCTGTAAATCCAGGAAAGACATGACTTCTGTTGTGAATGAATATGGATACAGGCCTCCATCTGTCTACCTGACAACTGAACCTGCATGCTGAGTGAGGGACCTGACGCTGACAGAGGAGCTGAACAGAATTGTAAAATTAATCTGATGTGAATCTAAAATATAGGTCTGATTTTTGTTTTAAGATGGATTTTCTCTAAATACATTGCTTTCAGACCTTAAGGTGTCTTTTCTATTCTCGGCCAGACACCAGATTTTTAGATTGGCATTCATAGTGATTGATTTTCTCTAAACCCATGGCTCAAATCGGACTTCCTATATTGCTCTATAATCTAGAGAGCAAATATCAGCACCAAGCTCTCCATCAGACCTGGCAAAGTGACTGTCTGAATGAACAGAGGCGAGAGAGAGAAAGAGCGATAGAGAGAAGTAGGGGACAGGGTGTCTGTGCGTGAATGTGTGCACCTCCGCTAGTGGTGCTGCGATGTGCCTGCATATGTGCTTATTTTTCTTCCTTTACCTTAACCAGGCAAGTCAGTTAAGAACAAATTCTTATTTTCAATGACAGCCTAGGAACAGTGGGTTAACTGCCTGTTCAGGGGCAGAACGACAGATTTGTACCTTGTCAGCTCAGGGGTTTGAACTCGCAACCTTCTGGTTACTAGTCCAACGCTCTAACCACTAGGCTACCCTTCCGCTTATGGAATGCATACGCTCATGATTTCCCCTATGTCTCTGGCATCTCTTCCAATAATCCACCAGAGAAGTTCACTTTACCTGAAAGTTCTTTTCCCAACTAACTTCAACTGGATATTGCACATGGCACAACGAAGACCTTTGACCACACCTCTCTCGGTCTCAAGCCACCTCCGCTAGTGGTGCTGCGATGTGCCCATTATGAACAGGTCAAGGTTTTTAAATCTCATTTGTGTATTAGTTACTGTTCAGTGTCTGACACACAGGGTTCAGGAACTGTCTGAATAGTGTACCATCTGAATAGATGTCTTAAGTTGGGTCTCAGCCTGGGAAAGTTAGAATCGGTGCCCCAACAGGATGTGCCATCTGCAATATATCAAATATACCCAAACTTGACTATATTACAGCCCAAAGACAGAATTTCTCTTGTCTTTTTTTTTTATTTCTTTTTTTTTCTTCATATGCATATTTAATGACATCCAGATAGATCTGCATTCAGCAATGTCCCCTGGGTGTCTGTGAAACATTTGCAGAGGGAGAACAGCACCATTTTATATCAGATTAAATTACCAGATATACTACATATTTAAGGGGGGAGAAAGATACCAAGAAAATCCACCATCTATTCTTATCCTAAATTTAACAGGAAGAAAGTCCTTTTGAAGAATAAAAAAAAAATCCCACGGAGTTGGTGGTATCGAGTGAAAAACAGATCTTAGCCTAACTGCGTACTGATTGCAACTGTAGCTATTTCGAGAAAATCTCGGTTTAAATCGATACATGGTGTAATACTCCCTCATGATGAATTTTTCTGTGTGCGTGCCAAGCGAGGGCTCGGGGCTATGTTCTGTCAAGGTCACACCATCTGACGGACTGAGTCTTTATTAAAGTTGATTGACAGGCGTACAGTGAGGTGCCGGGTCGTCGATCATATTTCTCCTTCTTTGGAAAATGCAAATGTGACCCTCAACCCCGAGCTTGCCAACATCACACACACCACAAGCAAAATCATAAGCCACTCTTGGACTTGGACTGGACATCTACTCACAAGCAGTGACTCATGTCGCAGTGACTTTCTCTATAAAATAGCAACTGTTAGATAATTATGTTTGATGGTAGTTTTGGTCAGTCAAATTGAGCACTACCCCATTGGATGCTCTTTTCTGGGTTGGATGGTGGTAAAGGTGGTGGCAGTGGGGGTTAGTAATTGTGTGTGTGTGTGTGTGTGTGTGCGTGCGTGTTCCAACATCTGCGTGTGTGTTGACTAACTGTCCGTCAGTCAGGGTTTTTGGTGAGTTTCAGCAGACTGGGGAGTCAAGATGACCAGGAAGAGCTGCAGCTCTGAGGAAATAATTATCTCTATCTCATCTTCTCCCAAGCCCCTCTGGGAAATCTAACAGTGTTGGCTGCCAGTTTGCTGTAGCACTTTCTCAAAAACCTTTGTTTGTCTGTCTGTGAGAGAGCGAGAGAGAGAGAGAGAGAGAGAGAGAGCGAGAGCCGTGGACATAACTCTGTAATTCTTCCTTTAAAGTCCTCAGAACTGCACTGCATCCTCTCTCCCTACCAAACAATGAAATTCAGTTGAAATAGCTGTGTGACCAAAAGGTCTAAACCAAGTGCAATTGTGGCACAAAGACAAGAGGCAAGTGTGTGACCAGAGGCATCCAAGTCCAAGCAAGTCCTAGAAGCGCCTCTTAACAGCCAAAAAATTTCCCCTAATATTAGAAATGTATAAAACATTTAGGAAACCTGTGAATAATTCATTTCCCAGAAGATGTGCTTAGACCATTCTGATCACAACTAGCTGTTTATCAGTTTTCAACTTACTTATTTCATGCTAAATAAATAGTTCTAAGACAACATATTTGTGGAACGTTAGTGTAAACATCCACTGAGTTTCCTTCCAACTTTTTAAAGAGGAACGTATCTCTTCTTCCACCTTATATTTAGCAGTCTATGACTGGTGAGCTGTTAGAGCGCCAGACTGGAGGGGGGAGTGATGTGCTCGAGTCCCTGTTCAAGAGCTTGATCCTGGGGTGGACACTTCCAGTTCCCTCTGGGCTGGCGCCTGGAGGCCTTAATGACCACAGTGACATCAGGGAGAGCAGTAAATTGGAAGTTTTGGAGCGTCAGGGATAGGGGGTATAGAGGACGTGCATGGCAGGTACAGGGGACGGGGGACAGGGGGGAGGAGACCAGGGAGAGTCAAGAGCTCTTTATGCTGGTTAACAATCAGTCCCATAGGAGAGAGAGAGAGAGACAGAGGAGGAAGCAGGAAGGTAGATGTAGTACTTTTCATTCTTTCCTTTTTTTAATATAGGACTAAAACATACTGAACGTATTCACTCCCCTCCATATTGGAGTCACTTTTATTGTAAATAAGAATATAAGATGTTTCTGAACACTTCTACATCCGTGTGGATGCTACCATGATTACAGATAATCATGAATGAATCATAAATAATGATGAGTGAGAAAGTTACAGAGGAACAAAGATCATACCTGCAAAAAATGCTAACCTCCATGTCATTGGTGGGAGGTTAGCATTTTTTGCGGTATGATCTCACTCATCATTATTCATGATTCATTCATGATGATCCATATTCACCATTCAGTTCCTATTGGGCAAACCATAATCTGAAACACAACCAAAACAAACTGCAAATGCATCCAACAGGTTTGTAGAGTCACACGCTTGATGTAGTCATTGTGTGCAAGGAATATGGGACCAAATACTTAACCTGACTACTTTAATATACTAGAAGTGAATTTGTCAAAATACCTGTGAAAAAAAACGCATTCAAATGATTTCTAAATGGTAAAACAGATATGCATGAAAATACCCTCAAATTGGTGACATTCTGTAATGTGGGCACAGACGTCAATTCAACGTCTATTCCACGTTGGTTCAACGGCAAAGTGACTACTAGTCACATAGAAATGTAGGAAGTAGGCTTCAGCTAGCCCAGATTGGGAACCTATTTCTCAACCTCATAACTAGCTACCAAGAAGCCATTTTAGGCTATCAATCAAGTTAGAGTAGCTAGCTTGTCTAACTATCTTAGCTGACATGCCTGCTGGCAAGATTGGTCAATTTTAGAAAAGCAAGCAATAACTAAATAAAGACATTTTTTACCCAGATTTTTGCAGGGAAGCATATTTAGTTTATATATATAAAAGAACCACCAGTCATGAGGATACAGACAGGTAAAGAGGTATGCTTTGATATGCAGAAAAATATACATACACAGAATTAAGCATAATGATTATGGCTGTAGATTGCAGGAGAAAGCTGTTTCAGGTGTTTAAAAAATTCAAAATTCAGAGGGAGCCCCCCTCCGGAACACCCCCCCCCCCCCCCCTACTTTGTGCCCCCTCAGATTTTTGGGGTGCATCCCTGTTGATTGGTGTTGAATCACTGTTGACCAGAAGTAAACGTATTTGGCCTTCCTCCTCACAGTACAGTCTTAAATTCATAGCCAAAATGAATAATGTCTGTGCGATGCTGTTGTGTAGAGATTTTTTTTTTATATTTATTTTCTCAGGGTAATAATACAGACTAACCACACAACGGGAGAGTTGTGTGGGAGCTCGTCTGAATGTGGGGGAGCACGAGTGTGAAAGAAGAGTGGAGATCGACAGAAGAATTCCAAGAAGACAACTAAAGCCTAACAAGATCTTGACGAGGAGGACGAGGTCGATAAAGTGCGTGCTGGAATACCACACCATGGTTTGAGCTATTATCCATCTGAAAAACATTGAGTCAGTGGACAATTTCAAAATGGAGGCTGTCTGAAAAAGTCAAGGCTGAGGAGGGAGCATTTCTATGGCATGGCCTACGTTACCGTGGGAACGCACACAATACCTGGATCTGTGGCAGTGCAGAAATCCTTGGCGACGAGTACCTCAACCCCTCCGCCACCTGGCTTAAAGAAAGGCATTCCGTTGCAATGTGAAAGTCCAATCAGTATCCTGTTTATACAAGTTTATTCATCATCCAGAGGCTTGTACAATGGCTTAAAACTTTTGAAAGTGAGGTATGCTGCACATGTCATAAAAGTGAAATAGCTGGGTGACCTTCAACAGTAGACACGTATTGGTAGTGAGCCATAAGCACTGTGTGTACGCAAACCGAGAAGGCGAAGACGTCCGTTGCACTATTAACACGAAGACAGTAAAAACGGACCGTTATTAGCTAATTGAAGTGAAAACAAGGTCTTGGGTTCTATGAAAGGGTCTGGTACGGTGATGACGCACAATAAACACTGTGTAACAAAGCTCTTTGTGGATAATGATTACTGGTGATCATTACCCCAAGTGCATCATGGATCAGTTCAGGAAGTGAAACACTGTCACGGGAGAAGGAAGCAGGCCATTACCGATTGGATTATAATTTATTTTACATCATCTGGTCAGTTTGGTGCTTACGGATAGTGCCAAGCTCTACAGCAGTATGGTTCCGACCAGTATTTTGTGTCAAACCAAGAAAATTCAGTCCTATTTCTGTCTTATCCTTCAAATTACACTCTACAATCTTTAACCCCAAGTCTTCTGACCAGCACTGTTTCGAAACAAGTCACTGACCAGTCTTCCAGATAGTTTATCATTAACAAATTGAGTAAGTACGTCCTTTGTACAATGACAGTCGAGAAACACTGCCCTATGAACTTCTCTCCGAAAGTCCATACCGATTGTCATGAAGTCCTTGAGTATCTTCAGCTTTCTCATTTCACCCCCCCCCCCCCCCCCCTTGTTTCATTTTTCCCCTGTCTTTTTCTCTGTGTTGAAAAAGTCTCTCTCGGGGAGATGAGTTGGAAAGCCTCCTTTCCTCTTTATGAGCTTTAAACAGCTATTATTGATGTGACCTCCAAAATAAGTGTCCGCGGTAATTACAATATCTTTGTAATGCTAATGAAAGAAACAACAGGCCTCTTTTTTTTACATAGTATTACAACACCGAGGGTTTTTGGAGACGTTCAACACTAATTGGCTGCCTTTGAAATTGATGCAAACAGAGTTGCAGCCTATGTGAAAGCCAATGCTCTTTATGTTGCTTTAACAATGATTCCAGCTACATTTACAGTCCCCACATTGATTCTGCAAAGAAGTTTGGTTTTCAAAGTCATGGTATTTATTTTTGCCACATCTCCATGGGGATTTCAAGGATGCAGGATTTTTTGGGGGATTCAATGACTCCCAATGAATCAATCAGTTCCCCACCTGCAGAGCAGGCTAATAAGAAAACTCATTTAATTAGATCTGTGTTAAGCGTCCAATACCTCAGTCTACCTCCTTACACAGACAGGATACATTACAATACATCTAACCTCTCATTCTGCTTTTTCCCATTCATTCATTTTCTCCTGTTGTGAGGGAAGGAGGGAAATAAATAGATGGGGGATACGAAAGGGAGAAAGAAAGAGAGAGAATGTGTCTAATACCGAAATGATCCTGCAGGAGTCCTGTTCTGGATTCATTAGTTGGTGATTGCTGTGCTGTGTGCTGCAGTGGCAGTAACTCATCCTCATCTGGCTCCGTGACAGCCACCCAGAGAGACCAGAGACCCATTAGACTAGCCCCACCTAGCCCATACTCAGACAGACAGAGAGGGGTCGGGGTACAGAGAAAGGGATGAATGGGGGTGTGAGAGGTGGCAAAAAAAAGAGGTGCGTTTAGGCACCTTCCAAACTAGTTGGTGGGAATAGCATGTGGGATGGTGTGAGGATGATGTAACCTTACAGTTTCTGGCTCAGCTACTATTTGTTAATGCCTTTCCGGTGTTTCAATACACGGGCAGACTCTCTCTGTAACCTGGTCGACCACGACAGCCCCATTGTGTGTCCCAAATGGCACCCTATTACCTACATAAAGCCCTACCTGACCAGAGCCAAATGGGATACAGACGTACACATTGCACTCAGAAAAAAATATGGGTGCAGGGTAGATCAAATGTGTCTACAATGGGACAGGGCAAATGTCCTCATAGAATCCGAGCATCTATGGCTGCTCAACCCACCCATCTCAACATTAGCTTTCTTTATTCAACTCTTGGATGGAAATGCATACACATTACATAATACCTTTCAGCACATTTACATAACATGTAGAAACCATGAACGTACACTTAGAGAATTATTAAACCAGACGTTGTACCAGCAATGCTCCATCGTCAATGCATAACACACCACTCTGAATTAACACACTGAATTGTGTGTCTGAACGTGACGTGGAGCTATAGGAGCGTCGGCACCAAATATCCTTGATCTGAGCTCCGGAGCGATGCACTTTCATCTCCCCTCCATCGCATCATGGGCTCTGTGATTCCCCACCTCCCAACATACTACAAACCAGAAACACAGATCAAGAGTCCCAAATGAAAGAAAAGAATAGATCAAAGGAGATGAAGATGGAGGGAGAGACTTCAGGGGCTCCTTGACTTTATTAAAACAAATTGGGGATTCGGATGTGGAAAGCCTTGACGGCACACAGTTAAACTGCATTCATTAGTCCGGTGTTGGAGGTAGAGAGAAGAGAGGGCTCTTCGGGTGAGGGGTCTGTTGGCTTCACGGTGTAATAACTGACGTAACTGAAACTTGACAATCTCGTTGCCCCAGCTGGTCCATCCTGACTGCAGGCTTTCGGGCAAACAGTTCCAGGCACTGGGCGTCTAGTGGTAGTGCTGCCGACTTCGGACAGCTTGTACCCCTTGAGGCAGAGTTTTGATCCGTTCTGTCACTCAGTTTCGGGAATTCTATCCCTCTAATTTATATCCCCATCTCATTCGAATCTATTTGTCAATAAAGATGACGATGGGGAGTTCAAGAAAGGATGGTTTCATTTTAATATACATTTTAGTTGTCCTCAGAGGAGATAATAAAAAAATATAGATTAATCTGATAGGCAGAACTTTCTCCTATTTAAAAAAAAAAAATGTATTAATTTATATGGGGGAGCTTTCAGTTGGTACAGCAGGGGAGTGGGGGCTTCATGTCTGGCTTGCCAATGAATGCTGGGTTTGTGTGTGGGTGTTCGTTCTGGCTGTCCTTGAGTGGGTGAACAATGGCATCCCAGGAACAGCATTCCTGAAAGATAGGCTTCACTTTATCTCTTCCCCTGTGCTGGGGCTGTCAGCTCGCTCACATGCGTGCTCACGCCCCGGTTGCACACTCCACTCACCCTACACTCAGCAGGTTAATGAGCGGCAAAACCCTGGAGTCTGAGCTCCCCCTTCCCCCACCAATCCCACCTAAACCAGCCCAGCCTACAACACTCTCCACCTCCTCTCTTACGAAACATGTCAGAAAGACAAAAGTTGAGGGCAGAGAGAAAGGCCAAACATTAAAAAAACTCACAGACTCAAGACAGAAGAACAGGTCTGATCGGTGACTCAGCTCTCAGAATTTGGAGCGGAAATAAAGACTCTAATTATCTATGAACTCAAAACAAGACACAAGAGGCAGGAGATCGGGTGTGAGACTTGCCCGCTTGCCTCTCTATGGTGGGGAGAGACAATGTGCTCAACTTGTGCTCACAATTAGAGGATTTTATGATGTTCCTCTCAGTCATGTCAGTATGGCTGCCTTGAGTTTAGACTCTCCACATTTTGTGTATGTCTCAAATGGCATCATATTGCCTATTCAGCGCACTACTTTTGACCTGGACCCATCAAAGGTAGTGCACTAAATAAACAGAGTGCAATTTGGGACAAGACCTCTGTCAAACTAATCCTGGGACAGTCAGGTTAAGGGTTATGATGACGTCATTGTTCTATTTACCCACCTGATCTCAACCCATTCATTTAGAATGTGAGGTATCTCAGGAAATGAATACTTTATGAGCAACGGAGATTATGGAAACCATACAAACACTCACAAATAATAAATTAAAATTTGTGCAGTCCTGTGTGGTTCAGATGGTAAGTGTGTAGCGCTAGCAACGCCAAGGTCATGGGTTCAAGTCTCACAGGGAAAACATACTACAAATGTATGCTCTCACTGAACTGTAAGTTGATTTGGATAAAAGTATTGGATCTAAAAGGGGTGAAAATGTGTGTAGGAATACTGTAGAGTGAGTAATGTTTTCTAACCTCTCCAATATCTCAGGTTCTCCCCTGTCACAAGGAGCTGGAATCCTTAATTGAAAAAATAACAAAATGGTCAACCGGCCTGAGATTTGGTAAAAAGCTAGCTTTGACAGTAACATCTTTTCACCAGTCAATTAGAATTCCACACATGCTGACTGGGTGGGCATGAGGAGGGCACTGCCAATTAGCCGCTGATTACAATACACAGCTGGGAAGGAACTATTAAGCTTTAGCCAATTACCAAGGATTTAGCAGCTCCAAATAAAAACAAACATCAAATTATGAGAGGCAGCATTGGGATCCATCTGCTCCCCCACTGCAGCCACACACTCATGTCTAATGTCACTGACAGGGTCCCTAGCGGAGAGGTGGACAGTCAGAGAGCCATTGGGTCACAAGGTCTCTCTCAACTCCTCACTCTGTGTTTAGGACATCCGTGCTGTGATGTCATACCGAGGTCAGGGGTAAGGAGTTGCCCACTGCTTCCAGACCTGGCACATCCAAATACTTGAACTGCACACATTATTGCTGCTTCAACCCTCTAATAGGGATAATGCCCTGTGGCAACAGTAACTGAGAAGGAGGTGTTTTAGAAGGGGGCGGTGTAGGGACTTGTTGGCGCTGTTGATATTCACTATTTTCAAGCTGTTGCATAAGAATCCACCAGAGGGGGTGGGAGAAAAGGACAGCAGCCCAATTCCTATTCCCTCCCCTGGGTGCTACAGAGTGAATATTCAGCAATAATTCCCACTTCCGGATGTTCCTTTTTTTGCTAACGTCTCAATAGAACCTTTCGGGATCAATAATGGTCCACAGTTTTATCATGGGTTATGTTAATGTGCCACGGCACCTCTTTGCGGCACCAGCTCCTCTGACATGTCATCCCAACAGCATTGTGTTCCACCACACCCGCCACGGCCTCCCTGCTACCCAGAGGAGGTGAAGGGGGATTTTCTATAAGGCCAGAGACAGGGATGAGAAGGGGATGACATCACCAAAAAGTGATATATCAAAACGCACAACGCATGGAATGATAGAGACTCAAACGATGGGTTACTTGGAGAGTGTGAAGTACCGTGCTCTTTGAGTTTGGCTATGGATTTAGACAGTGGACTTGCTATACAGGAATAGGTCTAAGCATATCTGAGCTTTCAACAAGTATCACACTGTCTTGCTACAACACTTGCCCAGCCAAAGATACAGTGTGTCCCATTAAAACCCTGAGACCCAATAGTTACAAAAAAAAGCGGCAGACTTCTACAATCCCGTCATAATGAATTTAAATCTCACAATATCCTGCCATCTTTCCCAGTGTCATCTTGCACATCTAGCTGACAGGGCACTGACAAACCTCTTCCTTCTGCTCCCCAAGTAAATATAGAGTGCAATAAATTGCTTTCCCTAGAGAAGGAGAGTTGACGTCAAACCTCACTCATAAATAGACTCTGCATAATCATTGTCTTCAAGGCCTCTCATCCTTTCTTTAGAAACAACATTTGATGAATTCGAGGCAAAAGTTTGACTTGTTAATAATCAAATGCAAATCCGATCGTACAGATAACACACCTATTTGGCGTGGTTAAGTTCTCAATCGGGCATTTGAAACCTATCGCAGGGTGTGAATTTAACACAAGGGTGTATAATGCAGCACATCGTGACAAACTGTATTGCTAGTCATTGGGCCAGGTTGGAGTAGAGACCCTGCAGCCGATGTAATTCATTTTAATCGCAAGACATTGTCTTGTGCTTCTAGTGAGGGAGAGAGAGTGAGTCATTGAGAAGAGAGCACTGATACTGAGACACAGATCAAAATGCAGTGCTGTCATTTTTGTCGCTGCATTGCCCTCTAGTGGTGAAACTCAGTTAATTCGAACTCTATTTCGCCAATTACTGTATAAATGTCATGACTGGAATTTCATTTATGAATCAATTCCTATGCATTTTGCTACCATACTGCGCACTGATGATGCAGAAGTTCTTATGAGGCTCTATGACGGTGTTGGTAGAGCCAGGACGTGTTGTGAATACCTGACCTGAGAGTGAAGGTTCATGGGAGTGTAGGGCCGATGGGACACTGACGATCACACACTGCTCTTCCATAGGGAGCTCTGTCTTCCCCAGAGAGCTGCAAAGGAGACAGAAAGAGCACGTTGTGTTTCACAGGAGATCAATCGTTCCGCTAATGGAAACAAATATACAATTCATGTAGAAATGGAGTCTCGTAAGGCTTCTTATGTGGAGAGTCCAGTAGAAACACATATTCCTCTGATCTGGTGACCTGAAGAAGAAAACAAACAGACAATAAATCAGAGGAGAATTGATGCATATGTCCACATTCCATTTCAGAAACAAACTGTTAAGATTATAGGTCCTAATGAAACCAGATATGGTTTCATTAGTGTCATGTAAACTAAAGAGATTGCATACAAATAGTCCTTGAGAAACAAGTATAATGACTTGGATTATAAAAATGGGAAAGCCAAATGGCACTGTGACCACTAACAACCACGCCTTCCCGGACACAGTGCTACAGAGTGAGACTGACACTTAAGTGGATTTTAAGCCATCAAAAGGTAGTGAAGTTTTTTTTTGCCGCCACGGAGTTGAGCGCAGACTAGTATTCTTTAAATGAACCTACGAATTATAAAGGGAAAGAGTGTCACATCGCAGACACCGACGCCTCGCCCCAGAGAGGACATTTTCAAGTTTTAGAGTTCATTTTGTGCAATTCTACATATTTTGGGGTGTAGAGAGGATTTAGCAATTTACTAACTAATTTGATGCACATTTTTATGTTTTAGAGTTAATTTTGTGCAATTTTACTCATTTTGCCATGGGGGAGGAGAGGAAAATGTGAAGCTTTACAGCTAATTTCCCTCTGTTCTAAACATTTTGCCATAGGGTGGAGGGAAAGGTTGGATTATCTTTTTTGTACTTTTTACCCCTTTTTTCTACCCAATTTTGTGATATCCAATTGGTAGTTACAGTCTTGTCCCATCCCTGCAACTCCCGTACAGACTCAGGAGAGGCGAAGGTCGAGAGCCATGCGTCCTCCGAATCATGACCCTGCCAAGCCACATCGCTCTTTAACACACTGCTTGCTTTACCCGGAAGTCAGCCGCACCAATGTATTATTTGCTACCAAAGTCAGCGTCCATGCGCCCAGCCCGCCACAAGGAGTCGCTAGAGCTCGATGGGACAAGGTCGAATTAGAGCCTGGGGTCTAATTCGGGAGACCCATGAGGCGGCGCCCAATTGGCCCAGCATCGTCCGGGTTCGGGGAGGGTTTGGCCGGCCGTCCGGTTTGTCCTTGTCCCAACGAGCTCTAGCGACTCCTTGTGGCGGGCTGGGCGCATGGACGCTGACTTTGGTAGCAAATTATACATTGGTACGGCTGACTTCCGGGTAAAGCAAGCAGTGTGTTAAAGAGCGATGTGGCTTGGCAGGGTCGTGTTTCGGAGGACGCATGGCTGTAAGAGGGAAAAAAACTGTTGATACACGACCAAATTTCTACATTTCACCTTGTGTATTCTACGTCGCAACAGTAAGTTGAGATCCAGAGAGTGTTTTTTTGGGGTAAATTGATCAGAGGGCCTTCAAAAGGGGCCTCCAGTTCCCCCATCCCTTAATTTTCACAAAGTCTGCTGCCTCAGTTTGTATGATGGCAATTTGCATATACTCCAGAATGTTATGAAGATTGATCAGATGAATTGCAATTAATTGCAAAGTCCCTCTTACCCACGCAAATAAACCGAATCCCCAAAAAACGTTTCCACTGTATTTCAGCCCTGCCACAAAAGGACCAGCTGGCGTCATGTCAGTGATTCTCTCGTTAACACAGGTGTGAGTGTTGATGAGGACAAGGCTGGAGATCACTCTGTCATGCTGATTGAGTTCAAATAACAGACTGGAAGCTTCAAAAGGAGGGTGGTGCTTGGAATCATTATTCTTCCTCTGTCAACCATGGTTACCTGCAAGGAAACACGTGCCGTCATCATTGCTTTGCACAAAAGGGCTTCACATGCAAGGATATTGCTGCCAGTAAGATTGCACCTAAATCAACCATTTATCGGATCATCAAGAACTTCAAGGACAGCGGTTCAATTGTTGTGAAGAAGGCTTCAGGGCGCCCAAGAAAGTCCAGCAAGCACCAGGACCGTCTCCTAAAGTTGATTCAGCTGCGGGACCGGGGCACCACCAGTACAGAGCTTGCTCAGGAATGGCAGCAGGCAGGTGTGAGTGCATCTGTACGCACAGTGAGGTGAAGACTTTTGGAGGATGGCCTGGTGTCAAGAAGGGCAGCAAAGAAGCCAATTCTCTCTAGGAAAAACATCAGAAACAGACTGATATTCTGCAAAAGGTACAGGGATTGGAGTGCTATATCCCTCCTGCCCTGCCTTTCTAAAGTCTTTGAAAGCCAAGTTAATAAACAGATCACTGACCATCTCGAATCCCACCATACGTTCTCCCCTGTGCAATCCGGTTTCCTGGTCATGGTTGCACCTCAGCCACACTCAAGGTACTAAATGATATGATAACCGCCATCGATAAAAGACAGTACTGTGCAGCCGTCTTCTTCGACCTGGCCAAGGCTTTCGACTCTGTCAATCACTGTATTCTTGTCGGCAGACGTAATTGCCTTGGTTTCACAAATGACTGCCTCGCCTGGTTCTCCAACTACTTCGCAGACAGAGTTCAGTGTGTCAAATCGGAGGACCTGTTGTCCGGACCTCTGGCAGTCTGGTTTAATTCTCGGGCCGACGCTTTTCTCTGTATATATCAATGATGTCGCTCTTGCTGTGGGTGATTCCTTGATCCACCTCTACGCAGACAACACCATTCTGCATACATCTGGCCCTTCTTTGGACACTGTGTAAACTAACCTCCAAATGAGCTTCAATGCCATACAACACTCCATCTGTGGCCTCCAACTGCTCTTAAACGCCAGCAAAACCAAATGCATGCTTTTCAACCGTTCGCTGCCCACACCTGCCCGCCCGACTAGCATCACTACTCTGGACGGTTCTGACCTAGAATACGTGGACAACTACAAATACCTAGGTGTCTGGCTAGACTGTAAACTCTCCTTCCAGACTCATATCAAACATCTCCAATCCAAAATCAAATCTAGAATCGGCTTCCTATTTCGCAAACAAAGCCTCCTTCACTGACACCACCAAACTTACCCAAGTAAAACTAGGGGGATCACTATCCTACTGATCCTCGACTTCGGCGATGTCATCTACAAAATAGCTTCCATTACTCTACTCAGCAAATTATCACAGTGCCATCCGTTTTGTTACCAAAGTGCCTTATACCACCCACCACTGCAACCTGTATGCGCTAGTCGGCTGGCCCTCGCAACATATTCGTCGCCAGACCCACTGGCTCCAGGTTATCTATAAGTCTATGCTAGGTTAAGCTCCGCCTCATCTCAGCTCACTGGTCACGATAACAACACCCACCCGTAGCACTCGCTCCAGCAGGTTTATCTCACTGGTCATCCCCAAAGCCAACACCTCCTTTGACTGCCTTTCTTTCCAGTTCTCTGCTGCCAGTGACTGGAAAGAATTGCAAAAAAATGTTTTAAAAAAAAAAATCGCTGAAGCTGGAGACTTACATTTCCCTGACTAACTTTAAACATCAGCTATCTGAGCAGCTAAGCGATCGCTGCAGCTGTACATAGTCCATCCGTAAATAGGCCACCCAATATACCAACCTCATCCCCATATTGTTTTTATTTACTTTGCTGCTCCTTTGCACACCAGTATCACTACTTACACACAATCATCTGCTCATCTATCACTCCAGTGTTAATCTGCTAAATTGTAATTACGTTGCTACTACAGCCTATTTATTGACTTACCTCCTCATGCCATTTGCACACACTCTATATAGACTTAATTTTTTTCTATTGTGTTATATTGACTGTAAGCTTGTTTATTCCATGTGTAACTTTGTGTTGTTGTTTCCGTCACACTGCCTTGCTTTATCTTGGCCAGGTCGCAGTTGTAAATGAGAACTTGTTCTCAACTAGCTTACCTGGTTAAATAAACGTGAAATAAAATAAATAAATAAAAAGTGCTGAGGACTGGGGTAAAGTCATTTTCTCTGATGAATCCACTTTCCAATTGTTTGGGGCATCTGGAAAAAAGCTTCTCCGGAGAAGACAAGGTGAGCGCTACCATCAGTCCTGTGTCATGCCAACAGTAAAGCATCCTGAGACTATTCATGTGTGGGGTTGCTTCTCAGCCAAGGGAGTGGGCACACTCACAATTTTGCCTAAGAACACAGCCATGAATAAAGAATGGTACCAACACATCCTCCGAGAGCAACTTCTCCCAACCATCCAGGAACAGTTTGATGACGAACAATGCCTTTTCCAGCATGATGGAGCACCTTGCCATAAGGCTAAAGTGATAACTAAGTGGCTCGGGGAACAAAACATCGATATTTTGGGTCCATGGCCAGGAAACTCCCCAGACTTTAATCCCATTGAGAACTTGTGGTCAATCCTCAAGAGGCAGGTGGACAAACAAAAACCCACAAATTCTGACAAACTCCAAGCATTGATTATGCAAAAATGGGCTGCCATCGGTCAGGATGTGGCCCAGAAGTTAATTGACAGCATGCCAGGGCGGATTGCAGAGGTCTTGAAAAAGAAGGGTCAACACTGCAAATATTGACTCTTTGCATCAACTTCATGTAATTGTCAATAAAAGCCTTTGACACTTATGAAATGCTTGTAAGTATACTTCAGTGTTCCATAGTAAAATCTGACAAATATCTAGACACTGAAGCAGCAAACTTTGTGGAAATTAATATTTGTGTCATTCAAAACTTTTGGCCACGACTGTACATTGTCCTTGAACACTGGTCACTTTAATCATGTTTACATACTGTTTTACTCACTTCATATACATATCCTGAATTCTAGTCAAGGCTCATCCTATATAACTACTGCTGTACAGTGTGCACCTTTTCTGTCCATACTCCACAACAACACACACACACCACACACTGAACAAAACATAAACGCAACATGTAACAATTTCAAATTGTTACCGAGTTAGGGTTCATATAAGAAAATCAGTCAATTGAAATACATTAATTAGACCCTAATCTATGAATTTCACATGACTGGGAATCTATGGATTTCACATGACTGGGAATACAGATAGGCATCTGTTGGTCACAGATACCTTAAAGAAAAGTAGTGTGGATCAGAAAACCAGTCAATGTCTGGTGTGACCATAATTTGCCTCATGCAGAGCATCACATCTTCTTTGCATAGAGTTGATCAGGCTGTTGATTGTGGCCTGTAGAATGTTGTCCCACTCCTCTTCAATGATTGTTCGAATTTGCTGGATATTGACGGGAACTGGAACACGATGTCATAGTCATCGATCCAGAGCATCTCAAACATGCTCAAAGGGTGACATGTCTGAGTATAAAGGCCATGGAAGGACTGGGACATTTTCATCTTCCAGGAATTGAGTACAGACCCTTGTGACATGGGGCAGTGCATTATCATGCTGAAACATAAGGTAATGGCGGCGGATTAATGGCATGACATTGGGCCTCAGGATCTCGTCAAGTACCTCTGTGCATTCAAATTGCATTCAAATTTGTTGTCTGTAGCTTATGCCTGCCCATACCATAACCCCACCATGGAGCAGTCTGTTAACAACGTTGACATCAGCAAACTGCTCGCCCACATGATACCATACTTCGTGGTCTGCCATCTGCCCAGTACAGTTGAAACCATCCATGAAGAGCACACTTCTCCAGTGTGCCAGTGGCCATTGAAGGTGAGCAGATGCCCACAACGGCAAACTGCAGTCAGATCAAGACCCTGGTGAGGACAATAAGCACGTAGATGAGCTTCCCTGAGACAATTTCTGACAGTTTGTGCAGAAATTCTTTGGTTGTGCAAACCCAAAGTTTCATCAGCTGTCCGGGTGGCTCATCTCAGACCATCCCGCAGGTGAGAAAGCCGGATGTGAAGGTTCTGGGCTGACGTGGTTACGTTGTCTGCGGTTTTGAGGCCGGTTGGACGTGCTGACAAATTCTCTAAAAACAACTCATGGTAGAGAAATCAACATTCAATTATCTGGCAACAGCTCTGGTGGACATTCCTGCAGTTAGCATGCAAATTGCACACTTAAAACGTAAAACTTTTTAGATTGGCCTTTATTGTCCCCAGCACAAGGTGCACCTGTGTAATGATCATGCTGTTTAATCAGCTTCTTGATGCGACACTTGTCAGGTGGAGGGATTATCTTGGCAAAGGAGGATTGCTCACTAACAGGGATGTAAACAAATTTGTGCACAAAATTTGAGAGAAATAAGCTACCTAATGGAGGGCCAGCCGCACAGCCCTCCATGTGCTCGCCAGAGGTAGCCTGACTGCCATTAGGTACCGAGATGAGATCCTCAGACCCCTTGTGAGACCATATGCTGGTGTGGTTGGCCCTGGGTTCCTCCTAATGTGCAAATGGAATAGACAACAGGTGGAAATTATAGGCAATTAGCAAGACACCCCCAATAAAGGAGTGGTTCTGCAGGTGATAACCACAGACCACTTCTCAGTTCCTATGCTTGTTTTGGTCACTTTTGAATGCTGGCGGTGCTTTGACTGAGTCTACAACCCACACAAGTGGCTCAGGTAGTGCAGCTCATCCAGGATGGCACATCAATGCGATCTGTGGCAAGAAGGTTTGCTGTGTCCAGGAGACAGGCCAGTACATCAGGAGACGTGGAGGAGGCCGTAGGAGGGCAACAACCCAGCAGCAGGACCGCTACCTCCGCCTTTGTGCAAGGAGGAGCAGGAGGAGCACTGCCAGAGCCCTGCAAAATGACCTCCAGCAGGCCACAAATGTGCATGTGTCTGCTCAAACGGTCAGAAACAGACTCCATGAGGGTGGTATGAGGGCCCGACGTCCACAGGTGGGGGTTGTGCTTACAGCCCAACACCGTGCAGAACGTTTGGCATTTGCCAGAGAACACCAAGATTGGCAAATTCACCACTGGTGCCCTGTGCTCTTCACAGATGAAAGCAGGTTCACACTGAGCACATGTGACAGACGTGACAGTCTGGAGACGCCGTGGAGAATGTTCTGCTGCCTGCAACATCCTCCAGCATGACCGGTTTGGCGGTGGGTCAGTCATGGTGTGGGGTGGCATTTCTTTGGGGGGGGCCATGTGCTCACCAGAGGTAGCCTGACTGCCATTAGGTACCGAGATGAGATCCTCAGACCCCTTGTGAGACCATATGCTGGTGCGGTTGGCCCTGGGTTCCTCCTAATGCAAGACAATGCTAGACCTCATGTGGCTGGAGTGTGTCAGCAGTTCCTGCAAGAGGAAGGCATTGATGCTATGGACTGGCCCGCCCGTTCCCCAGACCTGAATCCAATTGAGCACATTTGGGACATCATGTTTCGCTCCATACACCAACACCACGTTGCACCACAGACTGTCCAGGAGTTGGCGGATGCTTTAGTCCAGGTCTGGGAGGAGATCCCTCAGGAGACCATCCACCACCTCATCAGGAGCATGCCCAGGCGTTGTAGGCACGTGGAGGCCACACACACTACTGAGCCTCATTTTGACTTGTTTTAAGGACATTACATCAAAGTTGGATCAGCCTGTAGTGTGGTTTTCCACTTTAATTTTGAGTGTGACTCCTAATCCAGACCTCCATGGGTTGATACATTTGATTTCCATTGATAAATTGTGTGATTTTGTTGTCAGCACATTCAACTATGTAAAGAAAAAAGTATTTAATAAGAATATTTCATTCATTCAGATCTAGGAGGTGTTATTTTAGTGTTCCCTTCATTTTTTTGTGCAGTGTATATATATATATATATATATATAAATATATACAGTTGGGCAATAAAGTATTTAGTCAGCCACCAATTGTGCAGGTTCTCCCACTTAAAAAGATGAGGCCTGTAATTTTCATCATAGGTACACTTCAACTACAGTATGACAGACAAAATGAGAAACAAAAATCCAGAAAATCACATTGTAGGATTTTTTATGAATTTATTTGCTAATTATTGTGGAGAATAAGTATTTGGTCACCTACAAACAAGCAAGATTTCTGGCTCTCACAGACCTGTAACTTCTTCTTTAAGAGGCACCTCTGTCCTCCACTCGTTACCTGTAGAAAAGACACCTGTCCACAACCTCAAACAGTCCCACTCCAAACTCCACTATGTCCAAGACCAAAGAGCTGTCAAAGGACACCAGAAACAAAATTGTAGACCTGCACCAGGCTGGGAAAAGTGATTCTGCAATAGGTAAGCAGCTTGGTTTGAAGAAATCAACTGTGGGAGCAATTATTAGGAAATGGAAGACATACAAGACCACTGATAATCTCACTCGATCTGGGGCTCCACGCAAGATCTCACCCCGTGGGGTCAAAACGATCACAAGAACGGTGAGCAAAAATCCCAGAACCACACGGGGGGACCTAGTGAATGACCTGCAGAGAGCTGGGACCAAAGTAACAAAGCCTACCATCAGTAACTCACTACGCCGCCAGGGACTCAAATCCTGCAGTGCCAGACGTGTCCCCCTGCTTAAGCCAGTACATGTCCAGGCCTGTCTGAAGTTTGCTAGAGAGCATTTGGATGATCCAGAAGAAGATTGGGAGAATGTCATATGGTCAGATGAAACCAAAATATAACTTTTTGGTAAAAACTCAACTCGTCGTGTTTGGAGGACAAAGAATGCTGAGTTGCATCCAAAGAACACCATACCTACTGTGACGCATGGGGGTGGAAACATCATGCTTTGGGGCTGTTTTTCTGTAAAGGGACCAGGATGACTGATCCGTGTAAAGGAAAGAATGAATGGGGCCATGTATCGTGAGATTGAGTGAAAACCTCCTTCCATTGAAGATGAAAAGTGGCTGGGTATTTCAGGATGACAATGATCCCAAACACACCACCCGGGCAACGAAGGAGTGGCTTCATAAGAAGCATTTAAAGGTCCTGGAGTGGCCTAGCCAGTCTCCAGATCTCAACCCCATAGAAAATCTTTGGAGGGAGTTGAAAGTCCGTGTTGCCCAGCAACAGCCCAAAAACATCACTGCTCTAGAGGAGATCTGCATGGAGCCAAAATACCAGCAACAGTGTGTGAAAACCTTGTGAAGACTTACAGAAGACGTTTGACCTCTGTCATTGCCAACAAAGGGTATATAACAAAGTATTGAGATAAACTTTTGTTATTGACCAAATACTTATTTTCCACCATAATCTGCAAATACAGTGCCTTGCGAAAGTATTCGGCCCCCTTGAACTTTGCGACCTTTTGCCACATTTCAGGCTTCAAACATAAAGATATAAAACTGTATTTTATTGTGAAGAATCAACAACAAGTGGGACACAATCATGAAGTGGAACAACATTTATTGGATATTTCAAACTTTTTTAACAAATCAAAAACTGAAAAATTGGGCATGCAAAATTATTCAGCCCCCTTAAATTAATACTTTGTAGCGCCACCTTTTCCTGCGATTACAGCTGTAAGTCGCTTGGGGTATGACTATCAGTTTTGCACATCAAGAGACTGACATTTTTTCCCATGATGCTGCCACCACCATGTTTGACAGTGGGGATGGTGTGAGCTGTGTTGCTTTTACGCCAAACATAACGTTTTGCATTGTTGCCAAAAAGTTCAATTTTGGTTTCATCTGACCAGTGCACCTTCTTCCACATGTTTGGTGTGTCTCCCAGGTGGCTTGTGGCAAACTTTAAACAACACTTTTTATGGATATCTTTAAGAAATGGCTTTCTTTCCACTCTTCCATAAAGGCCAGATTTGTGCAATTAACTACTGATTGTTGTCCTATGGACAGAGTCTCCCACCTCAGCTGTAGATCTCTGCAGTTCATCCAGAGTGATCATGGGCCTCTTGGCTGCATCTCTGATCAGTCTTCTCCTTGTATGAGCTGAAAGTTTAGAGGGACGGCCAGGTCTTGGTAGATTTGCAGTGGTCTGATACTCCTTCCATTTCAATATTAATCGCTTGCACAGTGCTCCTTGGAATGTTTAAAGCTTGGGAAATCTTTTTGTATCCAAATCCGGCTTTAAACTTCTTCACAACAGTATCTCGGACCTGCCTGGTGTGTTCCTTGTGCTTCATGATGCTCTCTGCGCTTTTAACGGACCTCTGAGACTATCACAGTGCAGGTGCATTTATACGGAGCCTTGATTACACACAGGTGGATTGTATTTATCATCATTAGTCATTTAGGTCAACATTGGATCATTCAGAGATCCTCACTGAACTTCTGGAGAGAGTTTGCTGCACTGAAAGTAAAGGGGCTGAATAATTTTGCACGCCCAATTTTACAGTTTTTGATTTGTTAAAAAAGTTTGAAATATCCAATAAATGTCGTTCCACTTCATGATTGTTTCCCACTTGTTGTTGATTCTTCACAATAAAATACAGTTTTATATCTTTATGTTTGAAGCCTGAAATGTGTCAAAATGTCGCAAAGTTCAAGGGGGCCGAATACTTTCGCAAGGCACTGTAAATTCATTAAAAATCCTACAATGTAACGTTATTTAACATAACTAGGGCAGAGGATGGCAAATGCGGTTGCTGAAAAAGTTCAGAGTCAACAGGTAAGACATTCGAGGGTTTGACTTCAAACTAGGACGCGAAATAGAATCCATCGTTCTATATTGTAGGCAGTTTTAGCAACAGCTGTGCTGGACTGTTGTCAACATGGATGATAGTTCTGATGGTATGGGTCGGGATGATGAAAGTCATGGATCTGGATGGTCTGTGGTGAAAAGGAAAAATAATGGCCCTGCTATTAGTGCTACTGACAGCAGTGGCACTTCTACTAGTGTTGAGAACGTGAAGAAGGTTAAGGTGGTATTGATGTGTCGAGTGGAAAGTTGTAATCGTGTTTGTTGCGACCAATGGGTCTCATCTACACCCTACACAATTTGTTTATGCATGCTAGCAAAGCCACTAAAAAATACATGAATTGTTCTGTAATGGTGACAAATGGTGCCCACAAACAGTTAGGGCCTACATAAAGCTGTCCCAACAGAAGTGCTTTCTTTCCAGCACCATGGTGTGAATCCGTACCACTGCTACACCTAGTTATCAGCAGAGCCTTGTCTGGCAGTGCATTCAGCCTCATATACTG
This sequence comes from Oncorhynchus mykiss, assembly GCF_057628025.1. NCBI lineage: Eukaryota > Metazoa > Chordata > Actinopteri > Salmoniformes > Salmonidae > Oncorhynchus > Oncorhynchus mykiss. Next base: position 36,003,847 of record NC_143032.1, read on the forward strand.
CCTTTTAAAAAAGCATAGCTGATATGGCAGACTTGCTTAAACAAAAGTGGTTTCTACTGACAATTGAGATGTACAAACTATGGCATAAGGGGACGACGACCAGATAAGAGGCAAACCGTAATTTCGATGAAGACATTGAGTGAGCTAAGACAGACGTAGTCAATATAACTATTTGTTCAGCACTTTCAAAATATACAGCGACAGAATTCAGAACATGGGCCGCTCTTACAGTATTTTCCCTGTACAACAAGTCAGAACCAAATGATAAAAGAAGGGGGTATATAACCAGACAATGAAAGCTCTTACAATATTCAATGATTACATTTCTGTGGCCTCCCGGGTGGCGCAGTGGTTAAGGGCGCTGTACTGCAGCGCCAGCTGTGCCATCAGAGACCCTGGGTTCGCCATCAGAGAGGTCCGTTGGGCGACGCACAATTGGCCTTGCGTCGTCCGGGTTAGGGAGGGCTTGGTCGGTAGGGATGTCCTTGTCTCATCACACACCAGCGACTCCTGTGGCGGGCCGGGCGCAGTGCGTGCTAGCCAAGGTTGCCAGGTGCACGGTGTTTCCTCTGACACATTGGTGCGGCTGGCTTCCGGGTTGGATGCGCGCTGTGTTAAGAAGCAGTGCGGCTAGGTTGGCTTGTGTATCGGAGGACACATGACTTTCAACCTTCGTCTCTCCCGAGCCCGTACGGGAGTTGTAGCAATGAGACAAGATAGTAGCTACTACAACAATTGGACACTACGAAATTGCGGAGAAAAAGGGGTAAAAAAATAAATAAAAAATGGATTACATTTCTGTAAAACAGGCTATAGACTACATGTGCACCACAAAGTCAGAACAATAGGCTAAATTATGAGGGGGAAATGAACCAAATCATTAGGGTGTGGCACATGGGCTACTTACAACACAACATACACTAATTATTACTTTCTTAGCAACAGTATACATGTCTCACTGGCATATTACATAATTTATGCAGCAGCATACAATACATTTTTGGACACCTTGTTGTGCTTAGCTCACTTGAACAGGAACTTGGCACGGCGGTCCTTCTTGTGGGCACATTTTGTCATCAAAGTCTGGTGTTCTCTGGATATATGATGCTTTCAAGACCACTGGAATCTCGAAGGAAAAAACAAGGTCGAATCATGATGTCAGTGATCTTCAGGTTGGAGCTCTAGAAAGAGGGCCAGAGTTCCCGACTTGGAATATCCAGAGTTGGATGACTGTTCAAAACATATTTTCCCAGTCGGCACTCAATTTTTTTCCACAGTTCCAGTTGTCTTGATCTCACTGAAGTCTGAGATTTTCCAATTGTTTGAACGCAGTAGAAATCATGCTGGATTGACAGCATGTCCAATGCCCATGGTGTTGAATGTTTATCCTTTTAAGCTTGGAAAAGAGACCCTTAAACCCAGACTTGGACCACACACACCCACTACACTCAATAGCAGGCTAGTGATTGCTTTGCAACACTTGCAGTTAGCCACTGGTTTCTTCCAAACCACTCTTTTTATATTTGCGATTTCCAACCTGTTGTGTAGTGTTTATGTACTATGGCCGATGAGAACCGATGTGCTTTATCTATAATTTCTCTTCATATGACAAGAATTGAAAAGGATTTGCCAGTAGATTGTCGACGTGATACATGATGATCGCTTGTCTAGCTTGCTAGCTAATATTTTTAAAGTATCAGTCAGTCCAATCAAAGCTACTGTAGATATAACGTGATTTGACGTCATTTTATCTATGACCTTGAGCCTTCTTGGATGGGCACTTCTAATGTAACTCTATGGCAGCACCCAAGGGGCTTGAATTTGAGCTAACCCTGTAGATTTTGTGGCGATGTAGTGACAGAATACTGAGCCAATCACGGCACAACTAGAGAACATTACCAAACCCTACGCTCAGTATTTCCGCTGGCTGCCCCACCACCACAGAAAGCACTGAGCTAGGCTGAAATGCCTGAATTTCAGAGCTGCCTTACTCAAGAAAGCAAGACACCATGTTTGTATGCAGCTTTATTAACAACATTTTTGTTTTTTGCAATTTGACATTTCACACGTATTAATGCTAAAATAACATGCTAAATAGGTGGGACTCAAAACAGGCTCTGCCACACCTGCCCTGAATGAAGGGTCTCCACTGGTGCAGACCATGTTCAGCAAGGCAAGATTATGAAAATGAAAACTCTCAATGGGAAGAAAATCACAAGTCATGTCCCTGGAGCCTTTGGCTAAGCTGAGGGGGGTCATTTCTGGGGTTCCACTATCGATGTTCATGGATAATATAAAATGTAGAAGGGGTATAGTGGTTGAAGCCAAAAGGCTGTTCAGTGAAGGTGCAGCGAAGTGAAAGCCTGGCAGTACTATTCATGTATGAGAAAGTTGTACCTAAGAAAGTACAGGTGGGCTTCATGGCTTTAACTGTTAGAGAGTTTGTCCACCTCCCATTAAGGTGTTTTAAATGCCAAAGAATGGGACCTGTAGTGGCTCTGTGCAAAGGAAAGAAAATGTGTGCCATGTGTGGAGGGGAACATGATTACGGTGAATGTGTGAACAATGTCAAGGTTAACTGTGGTAATTGTGAGGGGGAACACAGTGCAGCATTTGGTGGATGCCAGAGAGGCCCAAAGATATAGAATCACTCACAATGTATCTTATGCAGAGGCTGCAAGGCAGATTGGTGGAACTATTAAGCAGAATGATGGCGATAATAGGGTAAGTCTTGGAATAAGTGGACCTACTGTAGAAAATGTTCCTTATGTTGGTCCTGACATGGATAGCAGACCTGTTTAGAAATCTTGTTCTCACAAATGTTGTGTCAAAGGACACCTTAATAGTTTTTCAGATTGACTTTATAGCCTTCATTGGAAAGGTTATCAACCTGACTGCGTTTGTGCAAAGAACTGCCAAGTTGTGGAAGCAGCAAAATAGTTTTTTAGGAGTAACAGATGTTACCGTCGCCATTATTGTTGAAATGTTGACTCCTAATGATGGTATGATGATAGTTAGTCATAGTTTTTGTTATCCTTCAGTGGAACGCTAGAAGCCTAATTGCTAACAGTCAGGGGTTTAATAAATATATATATACATACGTACAGTTGAAGTCGGAAGTTTACATACACCTTAGCCAAATACATTTAAAAACTCAGTTTTTCACAATTCCTCACATTTTAACCCACTAAAAAATTCCCTGTCTTAGGTCAGTTAGGATTACCGCTTTTATTTTAAGAATGTGAAATGGCAGAATAATAGTAGAGAGAATTATTTATTTAAGCTTTTATTTCTTTCATCACATACCCAGTGTGTCAGAAGTTTACATACACTCAATTAGTATTTGGTAGCATTGCCTTTAAATTGTTTAACTTGGGTGTTTCGTCTCGCCTTCCACAAGCTTCCCACAATAAGATTGGTGAATTTTGGCCCATTCCTCCTGACAGAGCTCTTGTAACTGTCAAGTTTGAAGGCCTTACTCGCACACACTTTTTCAGTTCTGCCCACAAATAACAGTTTTTTGCTTTGTCGTTATGGGTTATTGTGTGTAGATTGGGGGGGTGGGGGGGACAATTTAATCAGTTTTAGAATATGGCTGTAACGCAACAAAATGTGGAAAAGTTAAAGGGTCTGAATTAGAGGTCGACCGATTAATCGGAATGGCCGATTAATTAGGGCCAATTTCAAGTTTACATAACAATTGGAAATCGTTTTTTTTTTACACCTTTATTTAACTAGGCAATGACGGCCTAGGAACGGTGGGTTAACTGCCTTGTTTGGGGGCAGAACGACAGATTTTTACCTTGTCAGCTCTGGGATTCAATCTTGCAACCTTACTAGTCCAATGCTCTAACCACCTGCTTTACATTGCACTCCACGAGGAGCCTGCCTGTTACGCGAATGCAGTAAGAAGCCAAGGTAAGTTGCAAGCTAGCATTAAACTTATCTTAACAATCAATCAATCATAATCACTTGTTAACTACACATGGTTGATGATATTACTAGTTTATCTAGCGTGTCCTGCTTTACATATAATTGATGCGGTGCGCATTCGCGAAAAATAACTGCCGTTGCTCCAACATGTACCTAACCATAAATATCAATGCCTTTCTTAAAATCAATTCACAAGTATATATTTATAAACCTGCATATTTAGTTAACATTGCCCGCTTACATGAATTCCTTTTAACTAGGGAAAATGTGTCACTTCTCTTTCAACAGAGTCAGAATATATGCAGCAGTTTGGGCCGCCTGGCTCGTTGCGAACTGTGTGAAGACTATTTCTTCCTAACAAAGACAGCCAACTTCGTCAAACGGGGGATGATTTAACAAAAGCACGTTTGCGAAAAAAGCTCAATCGTTGCATGACTGTCCCTAACCATAAACATCAATGCCTTTCTTAAAATCAATACACAGAAGTATATATTTATAAACCTGCATATTTAGCTAAAAGAAATCCAGGTTAGCAGGCAATATTAACCACGTGAAATTGTCACTTCTCTTGCACGCAGAGTCAGGGTATATGCAACAGTTTGGGCCGCCTGGCTCGTTAAGAACTAATTTTCCAAAATGTTACGGAATTATGACATAACATTGAAGGTTTTGCAATGTAACAGGAATATTTAGACTTATGGATGCCACCGTTAGATAAAATACGGAACGGTTCCGTATTTCACTGAAAGAATAAACATTTTGTTTTCGAGATGATAGTTTCCGGATTCGACCATATTAATGACCTAAGCCTCTTATTTCTGTGTGTTATTATGTTATAATTAAGTCTATGATTTGATAGAGCAGTCTGACTGAGCGATGGTAGGCACCAGCAGGCTCGTAACCATTCATTCAAACAGCACTTTCATGCGTTTTGCAATCAGCTCTTCGCAATGCTTCAAGCATTGCGCTGTTTATGACTTAAAGCCTATCAACTCCCGAGATAAGGCTGGTGTAACCAATGTGAAATGGCTAGCTAGTTAGCAGGGTGCGCGCTAATAGCATGTCAAATGTCACTCGCTCTGAGACTTGGAGTAGTTGTTCCCCTTGCTCTGCATGGGTAACGCTGCTTCAAGGGTGGCTGTTGTCGATGTGTTCCTGGTTCCAGCCCAGGTAGGAGTGAGGAGAGGGATGGAAGTTACACTGGCAATACTAAAGTGCCTATAAGAACATGCAATAGTCAAAGGTATATGAAATACAAATGGTATAGAGAGAAATAGTCCTATAATTCCTATAATAACTACAACCTAAAACGTCTTCCCTGGGAATATTGAAGACTCATGTTAAAAGGAACCACCAGCTTTCATATGTTCTCATGTTCTGAGCAAGGAACTTAAACGTTAGCTTTCTTACATGGCACATATTACACTTTTACTTTCTTCTCAAACACTTTGTTTTTGCATTATTTAAACCAAATTGAACATGTTTCATTATTTACTTGAGGCTAAACTGATTTTATTGATGTATTATATTAAGTTAAAATAAGTGTTCATACAGTATTGTTGGAATTGTCATTATTACAAAAACAAACAAAAAAAAACAATCGGCCGACTAATCTGTATCGGCTTTTTGGTTCTCCAATAATCGGTCTCGGTACCTGCGTTGAAAAATCATAATCGGTCGACCTCTTCTCTGAATACTTTCCAAATGCACTGTACAAAAGAAATAAGAAACAAGTGACAAGAAGTTGCTGATGTCTCATCTCTTTTAGAGGAACTTCAAGAAGGGAACACTCCATCTGTTGCAGAGTGAGGACCAGATTCTGCTAGTGGCAACTACGGAACGCAATGCGTTCCTCCCTCACTATGACACACTGGTCCAAAGTGGCATGTATGAGTACTATGCTAGCAAGGGCCAGAAGTCTTTACGCGAGTGCCTCAGTACAGTATTTCAATCTCCAGGCCAAAAATTATACAGTCCTATTTGTATTCATTAGCTATATTCACACTGCACTTAGCCAAGGGGCAAATTTGTACCCAGCGGATGCAGTATGAAAAGGTGTATTTTTTTGCTATAGCTAATTAAAGCCTTGTTGTCCCTCCCAGCGTATGGCTTTGCAGAACTAATTGACAATGCACTGTCAGTGACATCACACAACACAGGAGTGAGGACAATAGACATCCGATTGGTGAGTTAGTGTTTTTAACAGTTGTAAACCTCACTGTCGTTATTGTGGTCTTGAATAAAAGTGATGCATAAGGATTGAAGTGTTTTAGTAGTCCTATGAAGTTCAGAACCTCAATACTGTGTCGATGGAATGGGACACAGCAGTTGATTGTTTCTCATCTTTTCCCCCAGCTGTTCAACGAGTCCTTGGGGAAACCGGCAGTGGTTGCCATGGACAACGGCTGTGGAATAACCTCCAAGGAGCTCAATAACTGGGCTGTGTACAGGCTCTCCAAATTCAACAGGAAAAACAACATGTTTTCAAGGTTGGTTTACCAAGTGTAAAGCCAGGAGTTTCTGATCACATGACCTGGTAAGTTGATAAAAACAATGCTACAAAAAATATTGCGGAATGTATAATGGAAACAGCAGCTATAGGAGAAATGTTCTAAAAATCAACAACATTTTTATCCAGTCGACGGGTGGAGTTATTTTGTGAAACTTTATTTTATTTTTTGTAACATTAGAAATAATTGAGGTTGAGTCATCAAATTCAATGATCATATCCTTAAAATGTTTACTAATGAATGTAGCAAAATGTCATCGACGTGTGTATAGGTGGCAGGGAAGTAGGAGAATCGAAGTTGGTATAATGGAGTAGTTTAATAACTTAAAAACACAGCTCCAAAACCAACAAAGTGGGCACGAGGACCCGTCGCGCACCAAATACAAACTACACGATCATGAACAACAAACAATCTCTGGCAAGGACTTGAGGGGAAACAGAGGGGGGGGGGGGGGAATCAGGAAAGGTGACAGACAAACATATGTGCAACAGAGGTCTCTGGGTGAGAATGGTGCCTACTCACCTGGGGTGACGCCAGAGCGCCCTGTCTGCTACCTCAATTCACGGAGGAACCAACCCGGCACCGACCAGCAGTGTGACCTCTGCGACCACATATGGTGCACCAGCAGGAACCCCCTCTGGTCTCCCTGCGCACCGTCCCTCCCAGCTCCATGGGTATTGGAGAGGGGGTGCGGGAGGATGGAACAACCAGACCCCGATCTGGAAATCTGCGAGTAACCAGCAGGTTGTCCAGCCGGATGGACAGGTGCACCAGCTGGTCGAAGGGGAGGGTGGTGTCTCTGCAGGCCTGCTCCCGACGGACGTCCTCACGTAGACTACAGCGGAAATGGTCGATCAGGGCCGTGTTGCTCCATCCAGCGCCGGCAGCCAGGGTCCTAAACTCCAGAGCAAATCCATGGCGGCGCTCAGATGGTAAATCTTCTCCTGGACGCGCTCCTCCACCTCCATGGCTGGGGTACCTTCTCCTGCTGACTTCATATATTTGGTCAGAGATTCTGTCATCGATGTGTCTGTATAGGTGGCAGGGAAGTCAGGCGCAGGAGAATCAAACTTGGTATAATGGCGTAGTTTAATAACACTTTCAATAACACAGCTCCAAAACCATAATACATTATCAAAGCAAAGTGGGTACGAGGACCCCGTCGCGCACCAAATACAAACTACACGATCATGAACAACAAACAATCTCTGACAAGGACATGAGGGGAAACAGAGGGTTAAATACACAACAGGTAATGAATGGGATTGGAACCAGGTGTGTAGGAAGACAAGACAAAACCAATGGAAATTGAAAAATGGATCAATGATGGCTAGAAGACCGGTGACGTCGACCGCCGAGCACCGCACGAACAAGGAGAGGCCTCTACTTCGGCAGAAGTCGTGACACAACAGTTAGGTAGATACAAAAACTATATTCAAATAAATTAGGCAACTCTGAAGCCAGAACACCAATATGCCACACTGTAACACCAGTGGCGCAATGTGACACAATGTAACACCAGTGACACGATGTAACACCAGTGACCCAATGTGAAACCAATGACAAACATACGATTATTTCAAACAAATTTTATAAATTTATTAGTAATATGTTTAATTACAAATAATTTCAGATTTCATAAGATGGGTTCATTTTTAAATATGAACAATAAAATGAGGGTTATTCGTCAAAGATTAAGACCAGAAGATGAAGCCTATTGACTAAAATGTCTTTCATAACACATTGTCATACAAACATCTAAAACATGTCCACTAGAACATTAGAAACACTAACTTAGAAAATAAATAAACTGTTTTCCTAACCACACTGATACAAACATTTTGTATGCAGTTAAACATGTTCATGTAATTTTTTCCTGTATTATTCTTCACTTTTACTTCAGATATGTTTGTCTTTGTGTGTTGCGTCCATATCTCTCATCTCTTGTCTCTTATCTCATATCTCTTATTCTCCATTGCTTTCTAGCTACTGACGGCTTCTTCACTAGTAGCCAGTTCAGATCTGCCACTTTCACACAGTCAGCTGCTGCACCAAGTACGTCTAGATACTGTGGCAAATATGAACTGAATGGTATTTTCCTTACTGTGTAAGCAGTCTATGGTCAAGGTATGGCAGCAATCAATCCTTTGGTGCTTTGCCACAAATACAAAATAATTAGCATTTGAAACACTGGCCAGGTAAACAAAAAAATGGCTTGCTGTCCATACCTTGTCCATAGACTGCATACATGGTAAGGAAACCAATATGTAATTTGGGTAAACTATCCCTTTAAGTAACTCTGTAGATACAGAGTACATATGTCTTCCTACAGACACATTGTCTTAATTCTGACCTTGCAGTACTGGGTTCACTGTCTGGAGTGGATGGGGGATCAACAGAGTCGTTCCTGCTCACAATCTGTCTGTGTTTTTTCTGTCTGACCTGCCATTTCTTTCGCTCCTGTCTTTTTTCCCTTTCTTTGAGATCCTTCACTATTTATTTTTTGACCCTCTAAATCCTTTAAGTAAGTCTGGTGTTTTTGTTTAAGGTAGGCTGCTGTCACGGACTTCGTCGTGGAAATGACCGGACCAAGGTGCAGCGTTGTGAGCGTACATTTTCCAGTATTTATGTCAATGTCGCCAACAAAACAAGAAACAAAGAAACGACCGTGATGCTTACTAGGGCTATAGTGCCACTAACAAGATAACAAAAGGGAAAAAGGCTGCCTAAGTATGATTCCCAATCAGAGACAACGATAGACAGCTGTCCCTGATTGAGAACCATACCCTGCCAAAACATAGAAACACAAACATAGAAATCAGAACATAGAATGCCCACCCAAATCACACCCTGACCAAACCAAAATAGAGACATAAAAAGGCTCTCTAAGGTCAGGGCGTGACAGCCGCTCTGCAGTGTGGGTCAGCATCCCTGCGCTGTCTGTCGTCTTTGCTTTTCAGCAGCACCTAATTTTGCCATATCTATCAAAAGGAAAGCCATATTATGTGATTACATTATTGAAACAGTAATAAAACGCTAATAAGTCCTAATATAATTGTTGAGGGTTTTATAAAACGTCATTTAACTGGTGTTACCAGCAAAGAGAGTAACACCAGTGACAATTACGCCAGTGACAAATCTGCAGATAAGATGGCAAATCTAAGATGGCGGCCACTGTAGCTCAAACCATGCTTCTTAAATTGTAAGTCACCTAATCATGCAATTTTATCAATAATTTGAATCCAATTTCCTTTCCCCTTATTATAAACTGTATAACATCAGTGACACATCTTAAGTCCTCACATGAAATTACCAAGTTAATCATCAAATTGTTAACATATGAAGAGAGTGCACACTCTCCATGTGCTTTTCAAAACAGTCCTGTCTCCAATAAACCTTTGAGCCAGGAAGAATTTGGCAAGGATGTTGCATTTTTTTCAAAGTGGTGTTTCTTATACATTTCAACACCAGTGACATCAAATTGAGTGACAGCTATTACTTGTAAAGGATTTGTAATATTTATTTGATATTTTAGTTTTTTAAGTAGTCCACTAAATAACTATAATACTTTCCTTTATATTATGACATTTAAAAAGGGAGACATTTTTTTTTTTAAACTCAAAATATGTCTTTAAACCATGGCTCCTGAGCTGAGGGACAAGACAATTTCATGTTACTTACCGTGCTTTACAATATATATATAAAAATACATTTAACATTTAACTGTATATTTGTTTTATTAACTTCTTAGTGATCCCGTCCCGCTCGAATCCCGTTAACGGGATTGATTTGACAACAGCCAGTGAAATTGCAGTGCGCCAAATTCAAAAACAGAAATACTCATAATAAAAATTCATAAAACATACAAGTGTTATACATCAAAATAAAGCTTAACGTCTTGTTAATCCAGCCATCATGTCAGATTTCAAAAGGTCTTCACTGCGAAAGCAGACCATGCGATTATCTGAGGACAGTGCCCCGCATACAATCACATGAAAATCAGATTTCAACCAGGCAGGTGCGCGACAAAAGTCAGAAATAGCAATATAATTATGCCTTACCTTTGAAGATCTTCTTCTGTTGGCACTCCAAAATGTCCCAGAAACATCACAAATGGTCCCTTTGTTCAATAATGTCCTTCTTTATGTCCCAAAAATGTCCATTTATTTGGCGCGTTTGATTCAGAAATACACCGGTTCCAACTCGCCCAACATGCCTACAAAGTATCTAATAAGTTACCTGTAAACTTGGTCCAAACATTTCAAACAATGTTCCTAATCCAACCTCAGGTATCCTAAAACGTAAATAATCGATCAAATTTAAGACGGAATATACTGTGTTCAATACCGGATAAATACAACGTGAAGCGTGTTCCAGTTCATGCACACCAAACAGAGGAGTCCACTTGGCTTGACACTCACTAAGAACAGCCCTACTTCCTCATTTCTCTAAATAAAAAAATCTACCAATTTCTAAAGACTGTTGACATCTAGTGGAAGGCATAGGAACTGCAACCAGGTTCCTAGAGCTTCCCATAGAAAACCAATTGAAAACACAGTGAGCTCAATTTGTTTTTTTTCCTGGAAGGTTTGTCCTCGGGGTTTCGCCTGCCAAATCAGTTCTGTTATACTCACAGACATTATTTTAACGGTTTTGGGGACTTTAGAGTGTCATCTATCCACATCTACCAATTATATGCATATCCTAGCTTATGTGGGCCTGAGTAACAAGCAGTTTACTTTGGGCACGCTTTTCATCCGGATGTGAAAATAGTGCCCCCTAGTTTTAATAATAAAACACTTCAGTTAAAACATAAAAAAAGGTCATCTCACACTTGTAAGTGTTTTTCCTGGTGAATAAGGCCGGGACAGGAAAGCCACTATTTTCGTGGAATGACCCAACAGTGAAATGCTTACTTACGGGCTCTTCCCAACAATGCAGAGAGGGCAGGGAAAGAGAGAATTAATAGAAAAAATTATACCACGAGGAACAAATACACAATGAGTAACAATAACTTGGCTATACACTGGGTACCAGTACCGAGTTGATGTGCAGGGGTACGAGGTAGATATGTACAGTACATATGGGTAGGGATAAAGTTACTAGGCAACAGGATAGAAAAACAGTAAGAGCAGCGTAGGTGATGTGCAAAAAGGTTCAATGCACATTGTCCGGGTAGCTGTTTGTTAACTATTTAGCAGTCTTATTTATGGCTTGGGGTCCTGTTGGTTCCAGACTTTGTGCATCGGTACCGCTTGCTGGGTGGTAGCAGAGAGAATTCTATGACTTGGTTGGCTGGAGTCTTTGACAATTGTTAGGGCCTTTGACATTGCCTGGTATCGAGGTTCTGGATGGCAGGGAGCTCGGCCCCAGTGAAGTACTGGGACATACGCACTACCCTCTGTAGTGCCTTGTAGTCGGATCCCAAGCAGTTGCCATACCAAGCTGTGCACTCTTTACAACTGTTGGTGTGTGTGGACCATAATCATTCCTTAGTGATGTGGACACCAAGGAACTTGAAGCGCTCGACCTGCTCTGCTACAGCCCTGTCGATGTGGATAGGGGTGTGCTCGGCACTCTGTTTTCTGTAGTCCATGATCAACTCCTTAGTCTTTGCTGACGTTGAGGGAGAGGTTGTTGTCCTGGCACCACACTGCCAGGTCTGACCTCCCTGAAGGCTGTGCAGGGCATGTGATTTCATCACGTAAATATAACGCTCCACTTCGCTATTTCATTCTAAGTGATCACTGCTTGCTAAATGAATGTTAAACCTAAAAAATACAAAATCTTTGCAGGACTCAAATTGTTTTGACTTTGATGAATGGCTGAATTGCTTTTCTGGCTGGCTGGTTGCAAGTTTCACTCCACATTGTTTTTTTTGTTTTTTTATCTAGGCTACAGGAGAGCAAGTTTCCCCATGGCACAGACCGTGACGATACGTTGGCACATGAGAATTGTTTGAATATTGCAAATATGAATCAATTCTTACATTCTATGCATGCTGGCTTTTGCGGGCTACGCGAGACATTAAACAGATGTGGGAGAGCATAGGCAACAGACTGTCCCAGTTGTATAAATGCGCAATTTTCCTAAACGGATCATGAGAACACTACAATAACTTCATTTTTCTTCGACACTAGTTTATTTTTATGTGGGACTTCATTATGTCCAGCTGTTTTTGTTGACACAAGATAGTTCAATGGAAACACACCATAGCAGGCAATTGTTGCATCGATTTTTCTATGCAAACTTTCTAAATGTCGACAAAACATCACTGGACAAGTTAATGGAAACATAGCTAGTGACTCACAGTAAATGTAAATTGCAGTAAGCTTTCCAAAGAATTAAATACGGGGATGAACTAGAAATTAGTTTTTGACGCATTCCCTATAGCTATCATCACAGTCATGATCCATTTTGTCTCACTAGTGATCACGCTGGGTATGTTCACCCTGATCCAGTCCCTCGTAGTCTCAACAGTGATATATCAGATTTTGGTGTAGGAGGGAAACAAGCAGTGTTCTACATTGGACAGTCAACCCGGGTAAGTGTTTAATTATTGGCCATTTTCCTCTGTTTTGCCATATTCCCCTAATGGACTGTGAAGCACAATGTGCCTTGATATGTCTTTTGTTAAAGATTATCAACAAACCAGCGAGCTCCCCAGATGTCCATGAATTCGTCATTTCAAAAGAAGAGTTTGAAACAGGAAGGGATTACCAACAGATCACCCAAAATGTTGACTATGTAATCAACAAAACTAAGGTTATCTCAATCCATCCATACTTTGAAATATAAATCTGTCTGTGTTAGGTCCAACTGCTGTACTACTATCCCACAGCGACCATCTTCTATGTAATGACATCCATGTTAACTCTTCCCGCATGCAGATGGGTGACTCGTCCCACGTGCGAGATGACAAGGAGTGCTTTCTCCACGGGCTGATTGCCGAGGAGCTGGGAAAGGAGAGCTTCACAGCCGTGGTGGTGACAGGGGTCCAGCCTGAACACATCACCTTCCTCAGGCAGGACTTCCACCTTTGGACCAGAGAACTGGCGTGAGTCAGCTCAGAGTAGGGTGAAGTTGTCTTTAGCTGCTGATCTTGGCTCAATTTAGCATTTTCCCCCAATGGTTAAGGTTAGTATTATGGTAGGCGGATCTGATTCTAGATCTGTACCTACGGTGAGAACCCCGGAATGAGTAATCACCCTACACTGCCTGATCCCATATACCCTAACCCTCCGATCTGATTGAATTGTTGTCCTCTTTAGTTCTTTTTAATTTCCACATCTTCATTGGTTTCAGTCTGCTTTGTTTCAGCCACTTGTATTACTATTACATTCACGGCCTAAATGGGAACGACATGAAAGCCTCCTACCTAGCCTCTGATTGTGTCTCCAACATTGACATTCAGGTGAGACGATCAGTTGCACAAAAGTGACCATTTTGATCAAGTAGCCATGTAATCAGTTCAGTGCCTATAATTAACACCTGCCAAATGCGGGTAGATTTTGGCATTGGCGGGTAAGATGTCTATTTGCCCAGTCACGTTGGTGAGTGGGGCTTCAGAGTGTGAGAAGTTTCACTTGTATTTGTGAATAAAATATGGTCAAGCATGATCCCATTTGTAGCAAAGCTATGCTTCTTTTCAATGTTTGAGTTTCAACTGTCAGGGAAGAGAAGACAACGTGGCCACTTGTCAAGCCTCGTTCACATTACCCATAACCACTCTGTTACGTTGCGCCCGATGTCATGTATTTCAACAGAGACATCCACAACGGAGTAAAAACGTAACACCCCGTTGCGGTTGAAGGCTCTGTGGCGCATACTTGTACATTTTTCAAACTTTGCGCCTTCAGAGTCCGTCAAAGAACAGGAAGTTATCAAAACAAAGAAGAAGAAAATGTGGTTTTCGGTGATGGCTTTATGGCATAGCTAGAAACGTGTAAACGATTACCCATTACTATAATTGAGGACTATTTTAATACTAATGTTAAATAATACACATTGGGTGTTAAGCCAATTATATTATGACCTACTGACCAGCTTTTTATATTACAGAGCCTTGCGAAAGTATTCGGCCCCCTTGAACTTTGCGACCTTTTGACACATTTCAGGCTTCAAACATAAAGATATAAAACTGTACTTTTTTGTGAAGAATCAACAACAAGTGGGACACAATCAAGAAGTGGAACAACATTTATTGGATATTTCAAACTTTTTTAACAAATCAAAAACTGAAAAATTGGGCGTGCAAAATTATTCAGCCCCCTTAAGTTAATACTTTGTAGCGCCACCTTTTGCTGCGATTACAGCTGTAAGTCGCTTGGGGTATGTCTCTATCAGTTTTGCACATCGAGAGACTGACATTTTTTCCCATTCCTCCTTGCAAAACAGCTCGAGCTCAGTGAGGTTGGATGGAGAGCATTTGTGAACAGCAGTTTTCAGTTCTTTCCACAGATTCTTGATTGGATTCAGGTCTGGACTTTGACTTGGCCATTCTAACACCTGGATATGTTTATTTTCGAACCATTCCATTGTAGATTTTGCTTTATGTTTTGGATCATTGTCTTGTTGGAAGACAAATCTCCGTCCCAGTCTCAGGTCTTTTGCAGACTCCATCAGGTTTTCTTCCAGAATGGTCCTGTATTTGGCTCCATCCATCTTCCCATCAATTTTAACCATCTTCCCTGTCCCTGCTGAAGAAAAGCAGGCCCAAACCATGATGCTGCCACCACCATGTTTGACAGTGGGGATGGTGTGTTCAGCTGTGTTGCTTTTACGCCAAACATAACGTTTTGCATTGTTGCCAAAAAGTTCAATTTTGGTTTCATCTGACCAGAACACCTTCTTCCACATGTTTGGTGTGTCGCCCAGGTGGCTTGTGGTAAACTTTAAACAACACTTTTTATGGATATCTTTAAGAAATGGCTTTCTTCTTGCCACTCTTCCATAAAGGCCAGATTTGTGCAATTAACTACTGATTGTTGTCCTATGGACAGAGTCTCCCACCTCAGCTGTAGATCTCTGCAGTTCATCCAGAGTGATCATGGGCCTCTTGGCTGCATCTCTGATCAGTCTTCTCCTTGTATGAGCTGAAAGTTTAGAGGGACGGCCAGGTCTTGGTAGATTTGCAGTGGTCTGATACTCCTTCCATTTCAATATTATCGCTTGCACAGTGCTCCTTGGGATGTTTAAAGCTTGGGAAATCTTTTTGTATCCAAATCCGGCTTTAAACTTCTTCACAACAGTATCTCGGACCTGCCTGGTGTGTTCCTTGTTCTTCATGATGCTCTCTGCGCTTTTAACAGACCTCTGAGACTATCACAGTGCAGGTGCATTTATACGGAGACTTGATTACACACAGGTGGATTGTATTTATCATCATTAGTCATTTAGGTCAACATTGGATCATTCAGAGATCCTCACTGAACTTCTGGAGAGAGTTTGCTGCACTGAAAGTAAAGGGGCTGAATAATTTTGCACGCCCAATTTTTCAGTTTTTGATTTGTTAAAAAAGTTTGAAATATCCAATACATGTCGTTCCACTTCATGATTGTGTCCCACTTGTTGTTGATTCTTCACAAAAAATACAGTTTTATATCTTTATGTTTGAAGCCTGAAATGTGGCAAAAGGTCGCAAATACTTTCGCAAGGCACTGTATATGAACAAAAAGTATTCATTTTATTTGGAATGGCTTGCCAGACAAAATTAAAACGGCCTATATAAATAACTTTTTTTTAAATTTACCTGTCACAATGCCTGGTGGACCAAAAAGTTATTTTTAGGCCCTGCATGTAATTGTGTTAATTTATTTTATGGTACTCCAGACAAGTGCTACAGACAATAGTCATCCAAGAGCATCTATACAGTCTTTGAAGATGCCTATTTTCTAACTCTATTATTTTGTGATATTATTGATCCTCATCTCTTTAACTGCCATTTTAGATCTCTACTGGAGAATTTCCCCCAGATCCCTCGCATGGTGAACCTCCGAGAGATCGACAACGACATGCAGACGCTCTACATCAACGCATCAGCTGACACATTCGAGTTCAAAGTCTACGCAGACGCTGATGGAACAGTGGAGGGGGCCCTGAGGTACCACCCCTCCCTCTGTGACAGGGAAACCTACCCTGAAGACCCCAATGCCATACCAGGTAACCTAATCTGCGTCCCAAATGGTACCCTATTCCCTACATAGACACGTGTGTTTGGACACATTGGTCACGGTCAACTTTTTAAATCACAGTTGGCCATGTAATATCATGTAAGTGTCATAGCCTAGAGTACTGAGTAAAGGTCGACCGATTATGATTTTTCAACAACTATACCACTACTGATTTATTGGAGGACCAAAAAAATTCAATACCGATTAATCGGCCGATTTTTATATATATATTTGTAATAATGACAATTCCAACAATACTGAATGAACACTAAGCCGTAAGTCATTAATATGGTCAAATCCGGAAACTATCAGATTCGAAAACAAAACGTTTATTCTTTCAGTGAAATACGGAACCGTTCCGTATTTTATCTAACGGGTGGCATCCATAAGTCTAAATATTCCTGTTACATTGCACAACCTTCAATGTTATGTCATAATTATGTACAATTCTGACAAAATAATTACGGTCTTTGTTAGGAAGAAATGGTCTTCACACTGTTTGCAACGAGCCAGGCGGCCCAAACTGCTGCATATACCCTGACTCTGTTGCACAGAATGCAAGAGAAGTGACACAATTTCCCTAGTTAAATTCATGTTAGCAGGCGATATTAACTAAATATGCAGGTTTAAAAATATATAATTGTGTATTATTTTAAGAAAGGCATTGATGTTTATGTAAACATTGATGCAACGACAGTGCTTTTTTCAAGAATGTGCTTGTTAAATCACCCGTTTGGAGAAGTAGGCTGGGATTCAATGATAAATTAACAGGCACCACATCAATTATATGCAACGCAGGACAAGCTAGATAAACTAGTAATATCATCAACCATGTGTAGTTGACTAGTGATTATGTTAAGATTGATTGTTTCTCATAAGATAAGTTTAATGCTAGCTAGCAACTTACCTTGGCTCCTTGCTGCACTCGCATAACAGGTAGTCAGCCTGCCATGTAGTCTCCTCGTGGAGTGCAATGTAATCGGTGTCCAAAAATGGTGATTACTGTCCTAATTAATTGGCCATTCCGATTAATCGGTCGACCTCTAGTACTGAGTAGTAATGATATAATGTAGCATCTGAAATTTACATTTTATTGTAAAGCTCATATAATCTCATCTTTGATTTCATTTCATTTTCGTAATAACACCTTTGATTGGGATCGATTTCCCTGTTTGTGGGTGTTTGAAGGATCCACATTTATAAGTGCCATTGCATTGAGCACAGCCATTACACTTGTAATTTCCATCCAGTAGGGGCGCAAATAGACATGACATTTTTCAAGGTCAGCCTCGCAAAAAGACGCATTCCCGCGTTCTAACTACCCCCTTTTCAAAGAGTTCTGAACAAATTAAGGGAATTCTAAAATCCGATGATAGTCTCGGTAATGTGTTTTCGGACCTTCCCTTGGTCATATTCTCGCGGGGCAGAAATCTCAGAGACCAATTGGTACACTCTGATTTACCACCCCAAGTTATTCCTGAACAGCGTCTATTTGCGCCCCTACTGGATGGAAATTACAAGTGTAATGGCTGTGCTCAATGCAATGGCACTTATAAATGTAGATCCTTCAATCAAAGGTGTTATTACGTGCTCCACTAAGCCAGTTATTTATGTTATAACTTTTCCTTGTGGTAAAAATGATGTGGGTAAAACAAAGCGCGAATTAAAAGTACGTATCTCAGAGCATCATAGCACCATTAGGTGCAAAAACTTGACTTTACCCAGTTGAGGCCCACTTTTTGGAGGCAGGCCACTCAATTTGGTCTCTGCGTTATATTGGCATCGAACATGTCATCCTCCCTAGGAGAGGGGGTGACCTTGATCATTTATTGTTAAAACGAGAGGCTGCCTGGATCTTTAACTTAAAGACCCTTGCTCCATTCGGTCTCAATGTAGACTTTGATCGGAAGCCATTCTTGTGATTGTTGTGACTTTGCCATTGTAATTGTTTGTAAGCTTGTGTAGTCGAAAATGAATTTATGATCGTATGCTATCCATTTGTTGTTTGTATGCTGTTCTTTGTATGCCATTTTAATATTTGATATTAACCAATGATATTAGGCCACTCTTGGCCATGATTACAGACACCTGTGTGTCTTTTGGCACTATATAAATGAGTCATCCGCAGTGTTTGTGATTATACCCTGATGAAGACAGCTGGGTTGGATATTACATTTTTGCATCTGAGCTCCTAGAGTGTGCGGGTCTCCTTTATTTTCAAGTTTTCTACTCCGCTAGCCAGCACCTCGCCTAAATAGGTGTGCGTTTCTTTTTCTTCTCGAAGTCTCAGAAAACACAGCCCATCTTCTCCGGCTCTGTTGTTCAGTTCCTACGGCGATCAGGAGGGAGATGTCTACGCCACAGGAGGGCGGGTGCAAGTGGTTATGGTGAGACATGGATGTCATCAGAGAGAATGATAGTAGTAACGCTTTGCTCTGTGTGCATTTTATAGAAACAATCTTCTGTCTACTCATTTGTTTTTGAATTATTTTGCCTGTAAAATCATCCAATTTTTCTATCGGTTTCCATAGGAACCAGAGGCGCTGTGCGATGAAGTCAAGACTCATCTCCAAAATTGACAGGGTGGTTACCAATGCAGCCATGAAGAAGAGCATTGATGATGAAATAGCCAAGTGAGCGAACCATTTTGGATTTAAATCCCAACATATACATTTGAATGTGGCCCTTAAGCCCCAGTGGTTCATGGGTTTTGTGCCTGTTTTGCCTCAGACTCCCAGACAAGCTGAAAGTGACCTGGCCGGAGGGCAACCCCTGGACCCAGAATGATGTCCAGACAGCAGGCACTCCACTAGGTACAGAGACAGGCTCCCTGCACCTTACACAGTAGCGCCATGCTATATGCTAAGAATCCTAAGTATACACATATTTGTGAGTGTCAGTAGGATCTCCCTTTCATTCCTTGCAGGGCCTCTCCATGTGGAAATTCTCAATAAGAAAGGAGAGCCGGCATGTAGGATACCATCAGCCACTCAAAACGCAGCACGGAAAGCACTTTCAATCTAACTAAAAGTTGTTCATTTGAATGCTAAGAATGATTGCTGTTATTATGTTGTTGGCCGACTGTTTCAATGGTTAGTTTGTGTATACCGTGTCATAAAAAGTTCTCTCTTCTTCCCTAGCACCTAATGGTGATGTGGAGATCAACTTTCACATTGCAGCACATTCAGCCAAGTGGGCATTCTGGTTCAGAACCATGGGTACTTTCTTGTTTCAATTCACTGGAAATTCATTTATTTCTAACTTTATTGTAATGATTTAGAGTTTCCTCTGTTAAGTATGGTAAAACTGTATTTTTATGTTCTAAATTTCCTTACATTTAGAACATAATTTTAAGGGAAAAAATTCCCTAAATAAATAAAAAAGCAAATTTTTATGTTTTAAATATGCATGTTTTTGTTACTAGCTAATGATGCAATGTTTGTCATAATGGCTGACTCTCTGGTGGTTAAACAGTGTTGTTCCCCCTGTGTAGGGAACCTAAACAGGTTGGGGAAGTATACCCTGCAACTGAACACAGTACTCAACGAGAGCAACGCTGCTGTCTGGGCTGGGAAACAGCTGCCCAACCACACACTGGACTTCTCCATTACTGGTAACCAATGTTCCCTGTAAACTGTGTGCTCGGCCTCGCAGCTCCTGAAGCAGTCCCGTGCAGAAGAATTGCCAGCCTCTGCAGAGATGCATGAGATTGAACTTCACAAAAATGTATCTTTCCTGGCGGTAAACAGATTGAATCAATGAGGAGTGCATCTGAGTCGCCTTTTTCTATTTCACAGCCAAAACGGTTTTTCCATCACGAGCGGTCAGAGAGTAGCCTAGATGCACATTTGTTGATTTTCTTTGCTGGTTAGTGCGTTACTCACCTGGTTATATCAAATTTTGGTCAGCAATGGGGGAGTGATTTGCTTCCTTACAAGAGCACAAAAGTTGTACATATCTAACTGTCTTTGAAAGCGAGTCAGGAAAATAGATTTTTTTTTGTCTTAAAGGTCTTGATATTTTGTCTTGATATTTTGAGACTGAAAATGCAAATAAGCCAATTGGCAGAGGGTTACATACATTTTTGTTTCTCTGAATGGTAGTAATAATAACCATTTTTATTTTGTAAAGTGGTTTTTTGCATCATAACTCAATGTAATTTTCAGACCTATTTGGCCAATTGTCATTGCTTATTTTTATATAGTGATTTGAGCTTGAGTAAAACATCAGTGACAAGCCATGCATGATGTTTTTTTAAGTATCATTGAATGTATGCCTACATTGACCACCACATATTGGCTATTGTAGTCAACTGCTATATTTTTTACTTTATTTGAACCTTTATTTAACCTAGTCCAAACCCTCCCCTAACCCGGACGAAGCTGGGCCAATTGTGCACTGCCCTATGGGACTCCCGATCACGGCCAGTTGTGATACAGCCCGGGATCAAACCAGGGTCTGTAGTGACGCCTCTAGCACTGAGATGCAGTGCCTTAAACCGCTGCCCACAAATATCCTTGTGGAAACATATAACCATGTGTAAATGTTATGGCATTTGCCCCATTGGTTTTGTTAGGCCTACATTATGGTCAAAAAGCCACAATAGCTTATTGGCTGCTGTCTGAAACTAACTTAAAGCCCAGTGCATTCAAAAACATGACTTTCTGTGTTTAATATATATTTACACACTGAGGTTGGAATAATATTTTGAAAATTCTGATTGCCTGAAATTTCAGCCTGTTTTGTTGGGAGGGAATGTTGGCCTTCCATGGTAACATCACCATGCAGTAAATTGATAACAGCTAATGTTCCGTTTTCCCCTCCCCACTCATGTCATTCCAACAATCATAGCAAAAGTGCTGCTTGAGAAATTGCTCTTTGCTAAGAAGCTATTTTTGAACTCGGAGTAAGGTACTTAATTGTTACCCAGAAATTATTTCATGTGGAGATAAATGCTTGAGTTCAACCTTTTTTTAAAGTGGGTACAGCCTCCGTGTTCACTGTTAACGCGTGCAGGACTGCTCGCAAAGTTATATAGTTTCAGTTCACAACCTGAAATTAGCTCGGTGCTGGAAAAATCTGAGGAAATATTGCTGTTAACCATCTTTGTGAAGTCAGACTGAAATGCTTTGGCCCTCTCCAGTAACAATCAGATTGATCGCCTAAAGACCCATCTCTTTTTCTCCCTCTCTCGCTGTCTCTCCTCTCCCAGAGGGCAGTGCAGATAGAGCGGTGTGTTCACAATACCCACCACAAACCTATGTGGGTGTGCCTTTTAAAATCCCACTGAAGCTGGTGGATGAATACATCCTTGTCCTCCTCCCAACCTCAAGCCCTTTCTGGAATGCAGGTAGGTTACACCCACAAATAGTTTAAATGGTTACTAGGGTTTGGCGGTATCCAGATGTTCATAGTCATACTGTTTCTGTACCATACCGTATACCATACGGGTATACCGTTTTGGCGAACATGGACACAAGGAGCGCTTTTTTTTATGCACTAAACTATTTAGGCAACAGGGATCTTGACCCAGGAGGGGATTGAATGTATCTGCTGTGACCAAGAAGCTTGATCTTGACATCTAGCCGGAAGAAATCGGTTATCTCTTCCCTGCAGGGCTCAGCCCGAGTCTCAGGTTATTCATGGTGCCAGACAATTTCAGCCCCTCCTTGTTTAGCTGGTGGTTGTTACTGTGTTTCAGTTCACTGGAATTGAGATATGAGGGGGTGGCCACTAGTGGGACCACTTTCACCATCCAGGGCGTCAGAGCTAGGGGCGCGGTGCACAACTACCAGAGCAAGGTCAGAGACGCTGGTTTTCAAGGCTGCAGGGCTCTCACTTTAACTCTGCCCAGATGAACCGCAACGAGACAGACAACTGAAAGCTCTCTCAAATTACTTCCTTGGCTAATGTTTGGTAATATCGGCTCGGCAGACGCACGACATGAAAGTGGTCCTGCCTGGCCTCAAACAAGATCAGCCTTCTCCCTGGTAAAGTGATTGATTTACGTTGAAGAAGTCACAAAGTAAAATAATGTTTATACTCTTATGTCCACCTGGATATTCAGAGGAAAACACATCTTTACTTGATAAACCATGAATTTACCTTTTTGCTTTAAAAAAAGTCTAAATAATAAACTATACATTAAATAATAACTAGTTATTTACGGCACCACATTGGGCAGGGGACTGCTGCTCTGCTATAATAAGAAAAATCCTATTTAATGGGTGTTGTGGGCACATTAGATCCTGATAAGGGATTTTAAGTAAATTATTCCCCTGGTGTTGCTGATGCTGTCCAGCTGTGGCTGGAGGGCTACTTAGGGTGACATGGGATAGAAAAATACATCAGTCAGCCTTTAGGCCTTTATAAAAACATGTGTAGCTTAAACAGTGTTTTACAAGCAGCACTGTGTATATTGTGTACATGTGAAGGACATTCCATAGTAGTGTGTCAGCTGCATGTGAATGTTTTGCAGGTAGCCCAGATTCACTCAAAGTGAAACAAGAGAATCCCATCACTGTGGAGAATGGAACCTCTGTTTGCTTTGATGTCCATGACCAAGCAGGAAACGTCACAGTTCAACCCAAACTGATTGTCCACTGCCAGGTAAGATCATACTAGACCCTGACTGCGGAGGTATGAATACCCAAGTCTTCCAAAGCAGAAGAATTACATACTGTATATACTGCACTTTATATCCCCATCACGAACTTGGCAACTTGGCTTCTTCCAGTGCATATTTTTCCCAAATCTGAAGTTCAATCCAGTGTTCTGTCTTTCGTGTTCCATGCTCATACATTTGAATGCTTTTACTCAATTCCAAAAGTGCAAAACACATTTTGATTCCTCCAAAAGCACTAACTAGGCAGTCTGCCAAAGCACCATTCTAACCCGACAGGGTTGAGTAAGAGGGTGTGTCAATTGTCCCAGAGTATGTGCATGTTAGGGCCACTGTCCATTCAGCGTGTTACCAGGGTCGTATTCATTAGTGTTTTGCAACGGAAAACGAAATGCAGGGTTTTTTTTCTGCCGCAAAATGGAGCTTGAGGCCCTCTTGTTGGCCGCAGTGACAAAATGTAGCTGTTTTTTTTTAAAGCAGATTTCCTGCAATTCTGCACATCTTGCCATGTGGCTGAGAACTGTCTGTGAGTGACTAAAACAATATCAATGGTGGCCCAATGTCATGACCAAAATACTCCTGAATGCATCATGTTTTTCATGTTTTTCATTCTAAAAAATAAATCAAATGCCTTATTTACATCTAGTATAAGCATTCAGACCCTTTGCTATTTGACTTTCCATTGATCATCCTTGATGTTTCTACAACTTGGAATCCAGCTGTGGTAAATTCAATTGATTGGACATGATTTGGAAAGGCACACACACACACACCAGTCTATATAAGGTCCCACAGTTGACAGTGCATGTCGGAGCATATTGTCCGTGAAGCTCCGAGACAGAATTGTGTCGAGGCGCAAGTCTGGGGAAGGGTACCAAAAACAATTCTGCAGCATTGAAGGTCCCCAAGAACACAGTGGTCTCCATCATTCTTAACTGGAAGAAGTTTGGAACCACCAAGACTCTTCCTAGAGCTGTCCGCCCAGCCAAACTGAGCAATTGTGGGAGAAGGGCATTGGTCAGGGAGGTGACCAAGTACCCAAGATCAAGGGACAGGTGAACGAAGCAAAGTACAGAGAGATCCTTGATGAAAAACTGCTCCAGAGCGCTCAGAACCTCAGACTGGGGCAAAGGTTCACCTTCCGACAGGACAACGACCCTAAGCACACAGCCAAGACAACGCAGGAGTGTCTTCGGGACAAGTCTTTGAATGTCCTTGAGTGGCCCAGCAAACCCCGGACTTGAACCCGATCTAATATCTATGGAGATACCTGAAATTAGCTGTGCAGCAACACTCCCCATCCAACCTGACAGAGCTTGAGAGGATCTGCAGAGAATGGGAGAAACTCTCCAAATACAGGTGTGCCAAGCTTGTAGCGTCATACCGAAGAAGACTCGATGCTGTAATCGCTGCCAAAGGTGCTTCAACAAAGTACTGAGTAAAGGGTCTGAATACTTCAGTTATTAATTTTTGCAAATGTATTTAAAAAAAAAGGAAAAACCTGTATTCGCTTTGTCGTTATGGGGTATTGTGTGTAGATTGATGAGCAAAAAAAGATCAATTTTCGAATAAGGCTGTACATTTTTCCACATTTTGTTACGTTAGCTTTCCGAATGGTGTGTCTGTGTCACTCATGCACACACACACAACCGGTCAAAAGTTTTAGAACACCTACTCATTCAAGGGTTTTTCTTTATTATTGCTATTTTATACATTGTAGAATAATAGTGAAGACATCAAAACTATGGAAAAGTGTAGTTACCAAAAAAGTGTTAAACAAATCACCCTATGCTGTGATGACAGCTTTGCACACTCTTGGCATTCTCTCAACCAGCTTCATGCGGTAGTCACCTGGAATGCATTTCAATTAACAGGTGTGCCTTGTTAAATGTTAATTTGTGTAATTTCTTTCCTTAATGTGTTTGAGCCAATCAGTTGTGTTGTGACAAGAAAGGGGTGGTATACAGAAGATGGCCCTGTTTGGTAAAAGACCATGTCCATATTCTGGCAAAAACAAATAAGCAAAGAGAGACGACAGTCCATCATTACTTTTTAGACATGAAGGTCAGTCAATCTGGAAAATGTCACGACCTTTGAAAGTTTCTTCAAGTCAGTCGCAAAAACCATGAAGCCCTATGATGAAACTGGCTCTCATGAGGGCCGCCACAGGAAAGGAAGATGCAGAGTTACCTCTAATTAACTTATCCTCTGCACCTCAGTTTGCAGCCCAAATAAATGCTTCACGGAGTTCAAGTAACAGACACATCCGACCATCAACTGTTCAGAGGAGATCGAGTGAATCAGGCCTTCGTGGTCAAATTACTGCAAAGGAACCACTACTAAAGGATACCAATAATAAGAAGAGACTTGCTTGGACCAAGAAACACAAGCAATGGATATTAGACCGGTGGGATGAGATTTTTGGTTCCAACTGCCAAGTGTTTGTGAAATGCAGAGTAGGTGAACAGATCATCTCTGCATGTGTATTTTCCACTGTGAAGCATGAAGGAGGTGTGGTGTGGGGGTGCTTTGCTGGTGACACTCTGATTTATTTAGAATTCAAGGCACATTTAACCAGTATGGCTACCACAGCATTCTACAGCGATACGCCATCCCATCTGGTTCGGATTTAGTGGGACTATAATTTGTTTTTCAACAGGACAATGACCCAACACACCTCCAGGCTGTGTAAGGGCTATTTGACCAAGAAGAAGAGTGATGGAGTGCTGCATCAGATGACCTGGCCTCCACAATCACCTGACCTCAACCCAATTGAGATGGTTTGGATTGAGTTGGACCGCAGAGTGAAGGAAAAGCGAGTGCTCAGCATATGTGGGAACTCCTTCAAGACTGTTGGAAAAGCATTCCAGGTGAAGCTGGTTGAGGAAATACCAAGAGTGTGCAAAGCTGTCATCAAGGCAAAGGGAAGCTACTTTGAAGAATCTAATATCAAAAATATATTTTGAAACATTTTTTCTTTTTGTGAGGGGGGTTACTACATGATTCCATATGTGTTTCATTGTTTTGAGGTCTTCACTATTATTCTACAATGTAGAAAATAGTAAAAATAAAAACCCTTGAATGAGTAGGGGTCCACACATTTGACTGGTACTGTAATTCATTTTTTTTTTTTTATGTTATTTGTTTAGATAGATAGTCAAGGATATGTTTTGTATAATTCTACACAGTCCTAGAAAAAACGTACACCTATGGCCTATTTTCATTTCCCTTACAATACAAACAGTGTAATCCATTTGATCAACTTAATTTGTAGATTTGATGATGATGATATAACAGCCAGGTGCTCAGGTGAGATCATTTGCTGTATTCCTAAACGAAATTACCAGTGAATGAACAATTGTAAAAGATGAATTGCATAAATTAAAATATTTAAATTGTAGGTTTATTATGTTACTAGCCAGAGCAATGCAGGCAACGCGAGTGGTAATGTGCTGAATGCATGGACAGCACAGATATTCTTGGAAATAGAGCTGCACCTCCTTGATTTGAGTTATTTGACAAAGGTAAGTGTTATAGAAACTGCAGAATATGCTCTTTCTGATACTATATAGAAATCTACATGTTTTACCTGCATGTGACTCTGAAGGAGGATATGATAAAGTGATTATCCTTTCCCTGCATCTATAAATTACAAGATGCACCAATCTCTTAATTTCCAATTTGATAACTGATAGGCCTAATATTGTCACTCATCCGATTGTTTTCAATGTATTCTTGTCTATAGACTAGCTCTTGTTATGTTTGAAATTCGTTTTGATGGGCAGGCTAACTGGCATCTTTTGTTCCCCGCATGTCAAGTGCAATAGTCAAGGATATGTTTTCCATTATTCTAAAAGCCTACTGCATCACACATCATGTTTTCATTTTCCTTCAAATAAATGTGATTTAGTTATAGTAAAGAAAACAGTCCTGTAACGGCTTTTTCCAATTAAAATGTAAAAGAGAATGGTAACAACCCCAAGGCGCGCGGGCAAATTATTTGCTGCTGATAAATATGCATAACACAAACTCATCATTAATTATACTATTGTCTTTCTAAATTAAATCAACCTCTTCACCTTCCTTATCATTCAGTAAGGCCTGTTTAAAAAATATATATAACAATTGTGAAGTAAGATGCACGATTATCGCTCATTCATCCATTTTTCATTCAGTGAGGTGAGAGACGCGTTAGCGTCTGGCTGGGTACCAACGTCCTACAGCACATTGTCTTGGCGGGTTAAGTTGGGGATAGGTGTGAGAAAACAGGCCATGTTCTAAATACCTTTTTTTAAATTTGTGATTAAAAAAATTTACACAAATTACCAGTGTAAAATA
Source organism: Oncorhynchus mykiss (assembly GCF_057628025.1). Classification (NCBI taxonomy): domain Eukaryota; kingdom Metazoa; phylum Chordata; class Actinopteri; order Salmoniformes; family Salmonidae; genus Oncorhynchus; species Oncorhynchus mykiss. Next base: position 36,031,422 of record NC_143032.1, read on the forward strand.
CAAACATTTAGGAAAAGTCAGGGAAGGAGCAGGACAGCTTTTACTGGGTGGGTAGATTTTTATTTATTTACAAAATCAAATGTCAGTGGCTGTTGGCCTATGGCGGTTTTAGTGTTAAATTGTGAGCCCATTTGTTTTCAGTACCTTTTTTTATTTTATTACCATGACAGATCAAAATACATTTTTCTCATGCTCTCACCTGCGTTAGACGTATCGTGAGCAATATGTTTGGAACATAAAATCGCAGTGTCGAATTTCTCACGATTTCTATGTTGTATGGCACTTTGTTGTATCGGGTGTTCAAGCACGCACATTGTTTTTCTTGAGGCAAGTCTAAGTTCGGTAGCCGTAGTCTAAGCCCCTTCGTCGGTGATTGGTCAACAGTTCTTCTCCGAGTAGAAGTGGGAACTATGGACGGGATTCTTCAAGGAAGTGTTGTCATTCACCAAGAGACCACTAGTTTTCATGCACATTTTTTTTCACTTGAAGTACTGCACCAAACATCTTAATGCAAAATAGTGTGACTAAGACCTTCTCTGCAAATGTTATCTTAGATTAAAGCAGACTATTTTAAGGAAGTGTATACTGTCGGTGTTGCTACAGCGTCTCAAGTGGGACAAGCATTAATATTGCTGAGGCACTGAGTTCTGCTAGGAGTAAACCGACCCTAGTATACAGACTCCTTTAACCTGGTGGAGCCATTGGTCTCCATCCCTTACTTTCCTCACTGTGAAGAGGAGTTCACTGCTTGCCAACAGTGCCCAATGGGCCTGATCGTATGCCCTCCATAGACAATCTCAGATTTCTAGAGCCAATCTTCCCTTCCAGATGCATGGATAAAGAGACTGTTGCCCACTTTGGCTGATAGATTGTCCTTAAATAAACATCAGTCTTCTGGAGCCACTCTTCCCTTCGAGATGCGTAAACAGACTGTTGCCCAATGGAAGGAATGACTTTTTGATTTTGTGATATTTGAGTCCTGGAAGTTAGTGAGTTGGCTTGACAATTTTTAATAGATTTTTGCAGTATGTATTTTTCTGTGGTGTCTCGGTTGCAGGGGATCTCTGGTTCGTCTTCCATGGTGGCTGTAGACTGCAGTAACACAGGGGCCGGGACCCTGGTGCTCAAACCAGTCGCCCTCAAAAACATCACGGGAGACCAGATGATTAAAGCTACATTTGATATTCCCGTAAGTAATCAATTGTCATCTGAAAATACCTCCTTTTTTGTCTCATTTTCTTTGTTGTTGTCCTTTTTAACTTACAGTGCCTTGCGAAAGTATTCGGCCCCCTTGAACTTTGCGACCTTTTGACACATTTCAGGCTTCAAACATAAAGATATACAACTGTATTTTTTTGTGAAGAATCAACAACAAGTGGGACACAATCATGAAGTGGATTCATATACATTTATTGGATATTTCAAACTTTTTTTAACAAATCAAAAACTGAAAAATTGGGCGTGCAAAATTATTCAGCCCCCTTAAGTTAATACTTTGTAGCGCCACCTTTTGCTGCGATTACAGCTGTAAGTCGCTTGGGGTATGTCTCTATCAGTTTTGCACATCGGGAGACTGAAATTTTTTCCCATTCCTCCTTGCAAAACAGCTCGAGCTCAGTGAGGTTGGATGGAGAGCATTTGTGAACAGCAGTTTTCAGTTCTTTCCACAGATTCTCGATTGGATTCAGGTCTGGACTTTGACTTGGCCATTCTAACACCTGGATATGTTTTATTTTTGAACCATTCCATTGTAGATTTTGCTTTATGTTTTGGATCATTGTCTTGTTGGAAGACAAATCTCCGTCCCAGTCTCAGGTCTTTTGCAGACTCCATCAGGTTTTCTTCCAGAATGGTCCTGTATTTGGCTCCATCCATCTTCCCATCAATTTTAACCATCTTCCCTGTCCCTGCTGAAGAAAAGCAGGCCCAAACCATGATGCTGCCACCACCATGTTTGACAGTGGGGATGGTGTGTTCAGGGTGATGAGCTGTGTTGCTTTTACGCCAAACATAACGTTTTGCATTGTTGCCAAAAAGTTCAATTTTGGTTTCATCTGACCAGAGCACCTTCTTCCACATGTTTGGTGTGTCTCCCAGGTGGCTTGTGGCAAACTTTAAACGACACTTTTTATGGATATCTTTAAGAAATGGCTTTCTTCTTGCCACTCTTCCATAAAGGCCAGATTTGTGCAATATACGACTGATTGTTGTCCTATGGACAGAGTCTCCCACCTCAGCTGTAGATCTCTGCAGTTCATCCAGAGTGATCATGGGCCTCTTGGCTGCATCTCTGATCAGTCTTCTCCTTGTATGAGCTGAAAGTTTAGAGGGACGGCCAGGTCTTGGTAGATTTGCAGTGGTCTTATACTCCTTCCATTTCAATATTATCGCTTGCACAGTGCTCCTTGGGATGTTTAAAGCTTGGGAAATCTTTTTGTATCCAAATCCGGCTTTAAACTTCTTCACAACAGTATTTCGGACCTGCCTGGTGTGTTCCTTGTTCTTCATGATGCTCTCTGCGCTTTTAACGGACCTCTGAGACTATCACAGTGTAGGTGCATTTATACAGAGACTTGATTACACACAGGTGGATTGTATTGATCATCATTAGTCATTTAGGTCAACATTGGATCATTCAGAGATCCTCACTGAACTTCTGGAGAGTTTGCTGCACTGAAAGTAAAGGGGCTGAATAATTTTGCACGCCCAATTTTTCAGTTTTTGATTTGTTAAAAAAGTTTGAAATATCCAATAAATGTCGTTCCACTTCATGATTGTGTCCCACTTGTTGTTGATTGTTCACAAAAAAAATACAGTTTTATATCTTTATGTTTGAAGCCTGAAATGTGGCAAAAGGTCGCAAAGTTCAAGGGGGCCGAATACTTTCGCAAGGCATTGTATCCCTCCAAGGATCGCAATGATAGAAAACAAGACACTCCTGCACACTACCATTCTTTAATGTTCCACAATGTCTTAGTTTTTCAAAGATTACTTTGGGATTTTTTGTTGTTGTTGTATAAACACATACAAAAACATTTTGTCAAGTGAAGTTATACATTTTCACGAATCTGTTTTACCAATCAAGAGTATAATGGCTTTACCAATCAAATAAATAAATGTGCCATATGAGTGCTGATCTAGGCACATTTTTTTAGCCTTTTTTAAGTCATAATGAATAAGAGATGGTGTCTTATCCTAGATCAGAATTCCTTTATGAATATGGCCCAGCATTGTGCTGTGACACTGTCAGGTGACCTGGACGGCTGAGGTGAGTGTGGCGGAGCTGGCCCAGGGGAAGCTGCCCAACGTACTGGTGCTGTCGCAGGTGAAGGAAGAGCACTTTTACCAGGTCTCGTACAAAGACCAGCTGGTGTCTGTCGACACCTCCTTCACTATATTGTAAGTCTTCTACTTTAACAGGGCTAGAAACATCTTGAGAAAAATGTTGGTCTGTATTTTGATGTGGCAAAATGTTTGCCTCCCATCTTTTATGCTGTTCACAGTTAATTTGCTTATAGAAGTAGAAACAAATGAAGTCTGATTGTGCTTGTCACATCAGCTGGTGTGCTTGTTCTGATTCGCTGTTTGTTGGTTTTAGGCCCCGCCCTGACAAGCCAAAACACATGAGGGCCACACTGAGCGACACGACCGTGAGGATGGCAGAGGTCCTATCAGGAAAGGTCCATGAGTCCGGATCCACCAGCAGCAGTTTTACTGTCAACTTCTAACCATTATACTGCCTTCCTGACACACATTCACATTTAGGACTTCTTCTTGATTACCTTCCAAATTAGAAACTGGTAGTTCCCTCTTCCAGACTTAGTGCTTGTGGACCAGTATGGGAATAAAAGTCAGACGCTGACCTCGACCTGTGTGGACTCGCTCGCCGTGGACGCCGAGGGTCTCGACAAGACATCTCTGGTGTTTACCTGGCAGGTACATTGAATAAATCGAAGGGATTTGTAACTTATTCATTTACTGTGATGTATTATTTTTTCTGAAAGTATAATTGGAGACAAATATCCCATGTAGTGATTTAGAAAAAACATAAAAATGTCCATTAGGCTATGTGTTGTAACTAGGAGAGCACCAACTCCGTCTTGGTGACGGGAGGGCGGTTCAATCCCGTGTTCCCAGGCATCAGAGAGCTCTCCTTCACCTGGAGAGACTTTGTGGAGCACTTGACCATCAAAGTGACCGCCGGGGATCCTGCACAGCTCAAACTGGTGGACGGGCCACAGGAGGTGGGCATTAAGTTAGGGGCCAAGACACTCTGGCTGCGTCAATGGTGCCTTTTGGGACATCATCTCTATGGTATTGGTCATGGCTTTCCTTTCTCCCTCATTGTAGTCCATGTGTTTTGTTTCTTCATCCCCTGCAAGTGATGAAATAGCAAGTCATCCAGATGCCCTTTCTCCAGATGTTTGATGAGTGGGGGAACCCCTCCCCCGACCAAAGGGTTGTCGTGGCGCTGAAGGCCTCCAATCCGGTGATGCTGCATACTATATATTTACACTTGGTAAATTAGTCAAGTCTATTGGGTGGTCTATCTTTTTTTCAGGTGAAGTCATCTGTTACTTCACAACCAATAGACGAAGATGGAAAAGCCTGTTTCGTAGTGGACCATGTGAGAGGGCCCAAGTGAGTTCCTAACCGTATAATTCCTAACTACTTGCCATAATGACCCTGTAACCATGTATTAATGGAGGGCAGTGTTCAAGACCTGCTGTTCTGTCAGGGTGGAGTATGCGCTGGAGTTCAGAGGGTCCTTCAACAAGCAGCCCATCCACGGTCCATCTGTGAAGCTCACCATTATCCCAGATCCCAACCAACCTGTCAAACTGGTGGTGGAGTACAACACCAACTCAGTGTTTCCTGCTGGAGCCACACTCACATGTCTGTACCTCCCTGTTTATCTGTAAATCTACCTGTTTGTCTGTGGCTCTACCTGTGTGTAACTGTGGATTGAAGTGTCTGTGGCGCTATCTACCTGTCTGTGGCTCTACCCGTGGGTCTGTCTGTGGGTCTACCCGTGGGTCTGTCTGTGGGTCTGTCTGTGGCTCTACCTGTGGGTCTGTCTGTTGGTCCGTGGGTCCGTTGATATGTGTGTGCCACTGGCATCTCTGTATCAGCTGACATGGTTATCTGTTTGTTCTCTGTATGTCCAGTGGGTGTCAAGGTGTGTCATGGTGTCTGAGGAGGGCAGCACCATAAAGAACCTGAACCCTGTCAACATCTCCATGCTAATGTGGAGGGAGTGCCATCAGGGACATCACGGCCCACCTCAGGGGTTAGTTACTGGACAAATGGCACCCTGTTGCCTATATAGTGCACTACTTTTAACTACACCCTTAACCAGACCCAGAGGGACTGACTTTGGCTCTGTCACACATGGACACAACGTTTCACATTACTTAAGTATAAAAATTGATGGCAAAGATTCTGTATCTGATGAGAGTAATCAACTCATTGGTCTGCATGCTTTTCTGAAGGCTGCCTAACTGAAATGCAGCAAACCCATGAAAGACAAAAGGGAAGAGTTTTCACTTCAGGTGTCTGATAGTGTTTTATATTCGGGCGCAGTTGGTGCCAAGTGCTGGGTACATCTCCTGTCTGAATGACTTAAGAAAAGAGACACCGCCAATACAAAAAGGCTTAAAGCAGTGTGGCCGTAGTGTGTTAGCGATCACCAATTCAACGCGGGACTGCTGGGCAATTCTTGTCAGAGGGCTTAGCCACTTTGTGATGTCTCTTCTCCTAGGTTTGTATCAACACAAAGGTAGTCCTGTGATATGTATGTAAAAGGATTCATGGTCATCTAACAGAGACAACGTCATCCCAGAACGTGTTGGTAAGTACACAATCCTGTTTGTGCTCTGTGTGGACGAGACAAAAGTGCTGTGGAGTCACCAGGTTAAGCTCAACCTAAACCATGTGGCTTAGAGCCGTAAAACCCACCTCCAGACACCCCCTAACTGGGCTTTGAATGAAACGCCTGGATATGGTCTCCACTCTCCAAATTGGTCCACTGTTTATTTGATCTAGAAGAAATGTATTTCATGTCGAGTGGCTGGATGTCTATAGGCCCTATAGGTTATTTTGGGCCACTTGAAGAACTAAAGTTATCACGTCTCTCTCTTTCTTGTCCTCGCCTAGTATGTCATAGATGCTGTGCCCAACAATCCTGCCAGACCTTCAGCCACCAACCTCAGTGGTCTCCAACAACATTGTCATTGCCAGTCGTACTCTGATGGAGGACGTGTCTGAAAATAATGGTGAGACGATTAGATCCTCTGGCCAGCGGAAGCCATGAATCACTCATCACCATATAAGTATGAGTTGAAGTCTACCAATGGTCAAACTATATGTTGTATCATTTTTGGTGATCAAGCCTAACTGAGGCCGTAAAGGTAGTAGAACCTCTGACCATGGCAATTTGACGTCATTGACATAAATAGGTTCTAGTGATTTATACAATATACACTGCCAAAAGTATGTGGACACCTGCTCGTCGAACATCTCATTCCAAAATCATAGGCATTAATATGGAGTTTGTCCCCTCCCTGTCTTTTGTCTATTTATGAGGCTGCTGGTTTGTGTTGCTTCCATCCAGGATGTGTATAATAACCCAGTCGGACTGGAGCTGAGATGGAAGGTGGTGGTCACCATCAAGAGCTCCAAGGGCTCCAGTGACAGAAGCCTGCCTCTCTTTGAGGGCAAAGCCTGCAGATTAGCCGTGCTAATGGAGAGGCCCACATCACTGTGAGTGGGGTGGTGGTGCGGTGTGCTTGTACATCTTTTCTTCAGGCTTTGCGTGCCAACCACGATTTTGCATTGGATATTGTCTATATATTGTTTGAAAACGTCTCTCTCCCTTCTAAAATCTGTCCATCATGGAGAACAGTCCTGGTCAGGATGGGAATGAGTACGTCCTGCACTTCAGACCTGTCATCCCAGGGTTTGGCCCCCAAAAATCCCCTAGTAGCGTTTTGAGCTCCCCTTCCGCTTCTACAATGGTTAGATCACGTTTTATTTTTTAATTGTTAAATCATACCAATGTCAGTTTGTCATTTTATTGCTAGATTTTTGAATAACATTGAGTGTTTGCCATCCAAAATGGGTTGACACGCTGTGATCATGAGTGTCCAGCCATCTTAAAAGGGACATTTCACTCAAAGTAAAAATGTGTTGGATGTTTCAGACCTGAAAAGTAGACTAATGTTAAGATTACTTTCCACATCATAGGCCATCTATTTTGTAGCTCCAGCTATGTGCCTCAGTCCCAAATCTGTGGAACAGATGAGCAGTCTAAATTCCGGGTTGTATTCGTTGGTTATCTTTTCCATTCATGTTGGGTGGGAGCAAATAGCTGGATCGACACAAACGATGTCGTGGGACGTGGATTCATCCTAACGTTGGACTACTTTTGATTGGCAAGTGTGGTGTCAATTTAAAGGCCAGTCTCTTGGCCCCTGGAACAGTGTGTCTCAGGTGATCCCGACTGTTCTCCTGTCCCCTACTAGATGTGGAGAACAGGGAGCAGATGTCTGAACTGACCAGGAAGAAGGACCAGATAAACCAGACGATTGACATCTACAAGAGTCTGTTTGACACCAACAGGCAACTCATCACGGAGCTCGATAGTAGGTGTTGCGTTCCAAACGTGTTATGTCAGTGTTAACTGAGCTGCAAGAGAGAATGGAAACATACAATTTGGTTCCAGTTTGGTGCCAAGCTATCAGTGTTAAAACATGTTCCTTCTGTAGAGCTGGGATATCTCTATCTTTAGATCAAGTGTTCAACGCCACCAACAAAGAGGGTCATCTGAAATCGGAGCTCATGAAGAATAGCATGAATGTAGCACAACTGTCATCTGTAAGTATTTGATTATACTCACATTCCATCCAATTGACAACAGTTTTTCATGTGAATATTCTCAAATCTGAATGGAAACAATTGCATTTTCCCACCAGAGATGTTTCCATAGAGTTGACTAAAAGGCGTGATGACGTAGTGCACATAAAATAACTTTTGCGGTTAAATTCCCATATACAAAATTTAAAAAAGAAATAGAAGTAAAATGGGTTTCCATCGTAGAAGTAACTCCACTGATGGTTTTGTCTAAACAAATGTTGCGTTACAGTGCCTTTGGAAAGTATTCAGACCCCTTGACTTTTACCACATTATTACGTTGCAGCCTTATTCTAAAATTGATTACAAAAATAAAATCCTCAGCAATCTACACACAATACCCCATAATGACAAAGTGAAAACAGGTCTTTAGAAATGTTTGCAAATGTATTAAGAACAAAAACATAACTTATTTTCATAAGTATTCAGACCCTTTGCTATGAGACTTGAAATTTGAGCTCGGGTGCATCCCGTTTCCATGGATCAACCTTGATGCTTCTACAACTTAATTAGAGTCCACCTGAAGTAAATTAAATTGATTGGACATTATTTGGAAAGGCACACACCTGTCTATATAAGGTCCCACAGTTGTCAGAGCAAAAACCAAGACATGAGGTTGAAGGAATTGTCTGTAGAGCTCCGAGGCTCTGAGGTTTGTGTTGAGGCATAGATCTGGGGAAAGGTACCAAAACATTTCTGCAGCATTGAAGGTCCCCAAGAACACAGTGGCCTCCATCATTCTTAAATGGAAGAAGTTTGGAACCACCAAGACTCTACCTAGAGCTGGCCACCTGGCCAAAACTGAGCAATCGGGGGAGAAGGGCCTTGGTCAGGGAGGTGACCATTAACTAGATGGTCACTCTGACAGTGCTCCAGAGTTCCTCTGTGAAGATGGGAGAACCTTCCAGAAGGACAATAGTCTCTGCAGCACTCCACCAATCAGGCCTTTATGGTAGAGGTACCAGACGGAAGCCACTCCTCAGTAAAATGCAGGAGTCCACTTTGTATTTAGTTTTTAGTTTTTTCCCCACATTTATTTAACCAGGTAGGCCAGTTGAGAACAATCTCTCAGTTATGGAAAGGCGGCCATAGGAAGTGTTGGCTTTGAGGATGACCAGTGCAATATACCTGCTGGAGCGCCTGCTACGGGTGGGTGATGCTATGGTGACCAGTGAGCTGAGATAAGGACCTGGAGCCAGTGGGTTTGGCGACGAATATGTAGTGAGGGCCAGCCAACGAGAGCATACAGGTCGCAGTGGTGAGTAGTAAATGGGGCTTTGGTGACAAAACGACTGGCACTGTGATGGACTACATCCAGTCTGCTGAGTAGCGGGATGGAGGCTATTTTGTAAATTACATCGTCGAAGTCAAGGATCGGTAGGATGGTCAGTTTTACAAGGGTATGTTTGGCAGCATAAGTGAAGGAGGCTTTGTTGCGAAATAGGAAGCCAATTCTAGATTTAATTTTGGATTGGAGATGTTTAATGTGAGTCTGGAAGGAGAGTTTACAGTCTAACCAGACACCTAGGTATTTGTAGTTGTCCACAAGTCAGAACCGTCCGGAGTAGTGATGCTAGTCGGGCGGGCGGGTGCGGGCAGCGATCGGTTGAAGAGCATGCACTTAGTTTTATTAGCATTTAAAAGCAGTTGGAGGCCACGGAAGAAGTGTTGTATGTCATTGAAGCTCGTTTGGAGGTTTGTTAGCACAGTGTCCGAAGAAGGGCCAGATGTATACAGAATGGTGTCGTCTGCGTAGAGGTGGATCAGGGACTCACCAGCAGCAAGAGCGACATCATTGATATATACAGAGAAAAAAGTCGGCCTGAGAATTGAACCCTGTGGCACCCCCATAGAGACTGCCAGAGCAAGTTTCTGCAGGGGGTGCTGAGATGTTGGCTGGGGTAGGGGTAGCCAGGTGGAAAGCATGGCCAGCCGTAGAACAATGCTTGTTGAAATTATTGTTTATTGTAGATTTATCGGTGGTGGCAGTGTTTCCTATCCTCAGTGCAGTGGGCAGCTGGGAGGAGGTGCTCTTAATCTCCATGAACTTTCCAGTGTCCCAAAACTTTTTGGAATTAGTGCTACAGGATGCAAATTTCTGTTTGAAAAAGCTAGCCTTTGCTTTCCTAACTGACTGAGTATATTGGTTCCTGACTTCCCTGAAAAGTTACATATCACGGGGGCTATTCAATGCTAATGCAGAATGTCACAGGATGTTTTTGTGCTGGTAAAGGGCAGTCAAGTCTGGGGTGAACCAAGGGCTATATCTGTTCTTAGTTAAAACATTTTGAATGTTGCATGATTATTTAAGATGGTGGGGAGTTGGAGTTGCCAAAAGGCACCTAAAGACTCTGACCATGAGAAACAATATTTTCTGGTCTGATGAAACCATGATTTGGCTTGAATGCCAAGCGTCACTTCTGGAGGAAACCTGGTACCATCGCTACGGGGAAGCATGGTGGTGGCAGCATCATGCTGTGGGGGTGTTTTTAAACAGCAGGGACTGGGAAATTAGTCATGATCGAGGCAAAGATGAAAGTAGCAAAGCACAGAGATCCTTGATGAAAACCTGCTCCAGAGTGCTCAGACTGGGGTGAAGGTTCACCTTCAACAGGACAACAACCCTAAGCATACAGCCAAGATAACGCAGGAGTGTCTTTGGGACAAGTCTCTGAATGTCCTTGATTGACCCAGCCATAACTCCCTATCCAACCTGACAAAGCTTGAGAGGATCTGCAGAGAAGACTGGGAGAAACTCCCCAAATACAGGTGTGCCAAGTTTGTAGCGTCATACCCAAGAAGACTCGAGGCTGTATTTGCTGCCAAAGATGCTTCAACAAAGTACTGAGTAAAGGGTCTGAATGCTTATGTAAATATTATGTTTTTGTTTTTTATTTAAAATTATTGGCACACATTTCGAAACCATTTTTGCTTTGTCATTATGAGGTATTGTGTGTAGATTGATGAGGGGGGAAAAACAATTTCATACATTTTTAAATAATGTGGTAAGGTAACAAAATGTGGAAAAAGTAAAGGGGTCTGAATACTTTCCGAAAGCGTTGTATATAGCGAATGTGCCCACTCTGGTCTTGGCACGTGTGCTTTAGCCAACAGCTCGCAGATACAGTGCGGTTAGGCTACTTACATGACGACATTTTTGTGTGTAAGATTAGTTTTATTTGTCAAACGGCAGCCAAGCATTGATCATCATGTCACCAGAATTAAGACCCTCTATTTATTGGAAAGGAGCGTCAAGCTCATCACTGTGCACATTCACCATGTGAAGTTCATCACTTATTTAATCTGTAACCTAATAAACTGCATGCTTCCAAGTCGTAGAGGACCACACAACATGTCATCGCGTGACTCCAAGTTTACTTCGATATGATGGTTATTATATCAAAGCATATAGGCGTTTCCATCACCATTTCTTGCATAATAAACTATACAGACACAAAAACATTCCACCTGTCCTAGTGTATTTTGTTTTGTCGACATTTGGATATTTTAGACAAATGTGCTGTTTCAATCAGCCTTTTGTGAATTTTTTCCTTTATCCGACATGAACTTTACTCACAAAAAGGTTGGATGGAAACCTGCTTACTGAGAAAGACCATAGATACTCGACCACATTCACAAGACTGTCATTTGTACTATATATGATGCATGCACTCTCAGAAGTTGAGAGGTTTGATGGATCCATTCTGTGTTATAGATCCCAGCGATCGACGCCCTCATCAGTCAGAAGACAGCCGATATATACATATACACATATACATATACACGTGCGAAAGTATTCGGCCCCCTTGAACTTTGCGACCTTTTGCCACATTTCAGGCTTCAAACATGAAGATATAAAACTGTATTTTTTTGTGAAGAATCAACAAGTGGGACACAATCATGAAGTGGAACGACATTTATTGGATATTTCAAACTTTTTTAACAAATCACAAACTGAAAAATTGGGCGTGCAAAATTATTCAGCCCCTTTACTTTCAGTGCAGCAAACTCTCTCCAGAAGTTCAGTGAGGATCTCTGAATGATCCAATGTTGACCTAAATGACTAATGATGATAAATACAATCCACCTGTGTGTAATCAAGTCTCCGTATAAATGCACCTGCACTGTGATAGTCTCAGAGGTCCGTTAAAAGCGCAGAGAGCATCATGAAGAACAAGAAACACACCAGGCAGGTCCGAGATACTGTTGTGAAGAAGTTTAAAGCCGGATTTGGATACAAAAAGATTTCCCAAGCTTTAAACATCCCAAGGAGCACTGTGCAAGCGATAATATTGAAATGGAAGGAGTATCAGACCACTGCAAATCTACCAAGACCTGGTCGTCCCTCTAAACTTTCAGCTCATACAAGGAGAATACTGATCAGAGATGCAGCCAAGAGGCCCATGATCACTCTGGATGAACTGCAGAGATCTACAGCTGAGGTGGGAGACTCTGTCCATAGGACAACAATCAGTCGTATATTGCACAAATCTGGCCTTTATGGAAGAGTGGCAAGAAGAAAGCCATTTCTTAAAGATATTCATAAAAAGTGTCGTTTAAAGTTTGCCACAAGCCACCTGGGAGACACACCAAACATGTGGAAGAAGGTGCTCTGGTCAGATGAAACCAAAATTTAACCTTTTGGCAACAATGCAAAACGTTATGTTTGGCGTAAAAGCAACACAGCTCATCACCCTGAACACACCATCCCCACTGTCAAACATGGTGGTGGCAGCATCATGGTTTGGGCCTGCTTTTCTTCAGCAGGGACAGGGAAGATGGTTAAAATTGATGGGAAGATGGATGGAGCCAAATACAGGACCATTCTGGAAGAAAACCTGATGGAGTCTGCAAAAGACCTGAGACTGGGACGGAGATTTGTCTTCCAACAAGACAATGATCCAAAACATAAAGCAAAATCTACAATGGAATGGTTCAAAAATAAACATATCCAGGTGTTAGAATGGCCAAGTCAAAGTCCAGACCTGAATCCAATCGAGAATCTGTGGAAAGAACTGAAAACTGCTGTTCACAAATGCTCTCCATCCAACCTCACTGAGCTCGAGCTGTTTTGCAAGGAGGAATGGGAAAAAATGTCAGTCTCTCGATGTGCAAAACTGATAGAGACATACCCCAAGCAACTTACAGCTGTAATCGCAGCAAAAGGTGGCGCTACAAAGTATTAACTTAAGGGGGCTGAAAAATTTTGCACGCACAATTTTTCAGTTTTTGATTTGTTAAAAAGGTTTGAAATACCCAATAAATGTCGTTCCACTTCATGATCCACTTGTTGTTGATTCTTCACAAAAAAATACAGTTTTATATCTTTATGTTTGAAGCCTGAAATGTGGCAAAAGGTCGCAAAGTTCTAGGGGGCCGAATACTTTCGCAAAGCACTGTGTATATATATATATATATATATATATTAGTGCACTACTTTTGACCAGAGCCCTATTGGTGCCATTTGGGACCTGTCCCCTGTCTCTGCAGCGTTCTGATGCTTCATCCTAGTAGTGGTTGACTAGAGAAGAACAGTGTGTGGCGTGTGCATCAGTTTCAGCAGGATTTAAAAATGTGCCATCCTTCTGGCTCCTGTGCAGATTGGCCACCTGGCGCTGGTGGAGGACGATGACGTGGCCACCGTCATCTCCTGGGAGACATGGACTGTGTGGTCACCATGACAACGGTGGCGACACGGAAGATCTACAACGACACCCAGGGGAGGCAGCAGGTCATGCCCCTGGACACGGTGTTCTAGAGAAACAGCAGCAGCAGCAAGGCACACACACACACACACACACACGAGTATCTTTAATAAAACATGCAATTGTTGCTTCCTTTCAATGTAGAAGTAAATGAAATACCTCTATAATTTGAATCTTTGTGACCTGTGTTGGGAAAGGTTCTTGGAGTTTTGTTCTCAAAGGTGTTCATGCTTTAGTGAGTTGTACTTGTTTCTTTTTTCAGACCCTTGCCCCACATAAGAAATGGCCAGGCCAGATTTCTTCCCATTAGGAACCCTGTGTTTGCCCGAGACCTCCTTATTTTCCAAGAGAATGCAGAGGGCTGCCAGATGGGTGAGTCAGTCTTCTTCAGAATTTATATTTGGATCAAATATTCCCCAATATGTAACCTCCCCCTTAAATGTAACTATATCTATGCTGAGAGGGTTTCTCTGTAGTTCCAGAAGCTTGCCCCACTCTTCCTCCTTGGTCCCAGGAGATCAGTCCTGCCTTTTAGTTCACAAAGAATAAAATGACCCGGACGAGGGACCTGATCCTAGACCCTAGGTCTGGTCTCTGTTTGTTTGCAGTTGTTAGGCTAGTTTCTCTCCCTATTCTCTCCCCCCCCCCCTCTTGTTCCTGGGTTTGGGGGTTAAACTGTTCCAGACTGAACCCCAGGCTCTTAACTCACTGGGGGGGGGGGGGGGGGGGGGGGATGGTTCTCCATCTCTTGGGGACTCTGCTACTGGAGTGGTAATTGGACCCCAGCCAGCCCTTCTCTTTAAAATGATTGTTGATAATGATGCTGTTTGTGTAATTAAAGGATTATTATCATTTGCATGTTTAAACTTTAGTTTTGTCTTTTTTTCTCCCTTATCTAATGAAAGGGCCTTGTTTTCAGTATTTCCAGATTTGGGACTGATGTCATAACGAGGGCTTCTGGAACAGTTTTGCGTTATTCTTTACATTATGCTTCTCGGGGCTCCACTTGTAAGAGGTTTTTGCAGGGGTATAATATCAAACTAAAACGGTTAAAACCATCAAAGAACATCTGGAGTTGAACTGAGTTTATTTCTTGTACAGAAGTAATTATTTGAGATCATACACCCCTTGTCTTTAGCCAATTAATGAAACATGATTCAAACAGTAACTGGAGGGTTAGTGATCAGTTTCAAGTAATCTGGTAGTAGTTTGGTGACTACGTATGTAGTTACCCTTTGATAATCATCCCTTGTTCCCGCCAGTATTTGGAAACCTATTGGGAGACACCATTTTGATTGATGACCTGGACTCTGCTAACCACTACAGGAAGGGGGTGAGTCAAACAAGGCGTGTTGATTGGATGGCCTTAACCAAGCCATCGAACAATACAGGCCAAGTAGTGTTCTAGTTTAAAGTCATTGCCTCGGGTGTAGTCAGTGCACACGTAGCAAACCGTTTCGCAAAAACAAGAAAGCATTTTGCAACAAACTTTTTTTCTTTTGGACAAATTCAGCTAGGTCCCTCCCCTTTTTCATACCGTTTGAGAATGTTTGCTTTCATTTGGTTCCCAGTGAATACATCCCTGGCTTAGGCTGATAAAAATGTGTATCTAGTGTGCATCTGAAATGGCACCCTATTATTCCCTATTTAGTGCCCTACTTTTGACCAGGGCCATTTGGGATGCAGAGGGTAGTACAGGAACTTGTCCTAAAGTCAAGTCAGTATTTTCTTGTTTAAGAACGGGATCTTGTTGTTTTGGTTTTGGCCAGGTGGTCCAGAGCAGAATCCCGTTCTCCACCCTCGTGACCCGGCAGGGAGAGAGGATCCACAGCATCGGCAAGTTTGGGGGCTTGCAGAACAAAGCCCCACCAATAGAGAAACTGCGTGGCCAGGTGCTTCGGTGCACCCCTCCCCAAGCAATACCAAACCTTTATGGGCCAGATTGGTCAGTCACTGGATTTTAGTTCTGTTTGTACTGGTGCGTGCCTGTTGCATCGTATCATACATGGTATACATTTACAATGCCTTTCCCTTGTTTGTAGACTTGTTCCAGCAGTACCGGTTGGCCATGCAGAAGCGCATACTGGTGAAGGAGGACTTTGAAGGCCACATGCAATACCTGAAGTCACCAGAGATGGCACAGAAAGAGGAGAAGACACAGCTCAAAGACATTGAGACAAAGCTTGGTACGTGTAGGTGGGGAGGGGTACATTTCAACACTGTAATAAAATATATACAGTAGCAGTCAAGTTTGGACACACCTACTCATTCAAGGGTTTTTCTTTAGTTTTACTATTTTCTACATTGTAGATTAACAGTGAAGACATAAACTATGAAATAACAGGTGTCCTTTAGTGGTTTCTTTGCAGCAATTTGACCATGGAGGCCTGATTCACGCAGTCTCCTCTGAACAGTTGATGTTGAGATGTGTCTGTTACTTGAACTCTGAAGCATTTATTTGGGCTGCAATATGAGGTGCAGTTAACTACAATGAACATATCCTCTGCAGCAGATGTAACTCTGGGTCTTCCTTTCCTGTGGCGGTCCTCATGAGAGCCAGTTTCATCATAGCGCTTGATAGTTTTTGCAACTGCACTTGAAATTTTCCGGATTGACTGACCTTCATGTCTAAAAAGTAATGATGGACTTGTTGTTTCTCTTTGCTTATTTGAGCTGTTCTTGCCATAATATACACTTGGTCTTTTACCAAATAGGGGCATCTTATGTATACCACCCCTACCTTGTCACAACACAACTGATTGGCTCAAACACATTAAGGAGAGAAATTCCACATTCACTTTTAACAAGGCACACCTGTTAATTGAAGTGCATTCCAGGTGACTACCTCATGAAGCTGGTTGAGAGAATGCCAAGAGTGTACTACTTTGAAGAATCTCAAATAAAATGTATTTTGATTAACACTTTTTTTTGATTACTACATGATTCCATATGTGTTATTTCTTCACTATTATTCTACAATGTATAAAATAAAGAAAAACCCTTGAATGAGTAGGTGTGTCCAAACTTTTGACTGGTACTGTGTGTATATACACTGCTCAAAAAAATAAAGGGAACACTTAAACAACACAATGTAACTCCAAGTCAATCACACTTCTGACCGTTTGAGCAGACACATGCACATTTGTGGCCTGCTGGAGGTCATTTTGCAGGGCTACCTTTGTGCAAGGAGGAGCACTGCCAGAGCCCTGCAAAATGACCTCCAGCAGGCCACAAATGTGCATGTGTCTGCTCAAACGGTCAGAAACAGACTCCATGAGGGTGGTATGAGGGCCCGACGTCCACAGGTGGGGGTTGTGCTTACAGCCCAACACCGTGCAGGACGTTTGGCATTTTCCAGAGAACACCAAGATTGGCAAATTTGCCACTGGCGCCATGTGCTCTTCACAGATGAAAGCAGGTTCACACTGAGCACGTGACAGACGTGACAGAGTCTGGAGACGCCGTGGAGAACGTTCTGCTGCCTGCAACATCCTCCAGCATGACCGGTTTGGCGGTGGGTCAGTCATGGTGTGGGGTGTCATTTCTTTGGGAGGCCGCACAGCCCTCCATGTGTTCGCCAGAGGTAGACTGACTGCCATTAGGTACTGAGATGAGATCCTCAGACCCCTTGTGAGACCATATGCTGGTGCAGTTGGCCCTGGGTTCCTCCTAATGCAAGACAATGCTAGACCTCATGTGGCTGGAGTGTGTCAGCAGTTCCTGCAAGAGGAAGGCATTGATGCTATGGACTGGCCCGCCCGTTCCCCAGACATGAATCCAATTGAGCACATCTGGGACATCATGTCTCACTCAGATGCTTTAGTCCAGGTCTCCCTCAGGAGATCATCCGCCACCTCATCAGGCGCATGCCCAGGCGTTGTAGGGAGGTCATACAGGCACGTGGAGGCCACACACACACACACACTACTGAGCCTCATTTTGACTTGTTTTAAGGACATTAAATCAAAGTTGGATCAGCCTGTAGTGTGGTTTTCCACTTTAATTTTGAGTGTGACTCCTAATCCAGACCTCCATGGGTTGATACATTTGATTTCCATTGATAATTGTGTGATTTTGTTGTCAGCACATTCAACTATGTAAAGAAAAAAGTATTTAATAAGAATATTTCATTCATTCGGATCTAGGATGTGTTATTTTAGTGTTCCCTTTATTTTTTTGAGCAGTATATATATTATATATATATATAATATATATAATATATATATATAATATATATATATAATATATATATTATATATTATATATATAATATATATATTATATATATATATATATATATATATATATATATATATATATATATATGCACATTTCTCACACCCAAGGCCCTAAAGATGCATTATTTTCCTGTCGCTTTGTTTTAATCTGTGAGTGATTACTTTATTTGTTAAAATATTTGTCTGTTCTGTATTTGTCCAGTTCAGTTCAGACGCCTCCTGCCATTGGGATGAAATGGAGTCTTGATGATGGCGGAGAATCGTCCGGTATGGTAACCAAGAGAACAAGGCGGAAGTTATTGGGACAGGACTTTTGATCATGCTTATTTGAGCGACATGAATGTCTATTTTCAATTGGATTCGACGTGTACAATAGAGCATTGTACTATACCATCTGCTATATCTTATCCTGAAGAGTTAGTCTCCATCCATTTATTTGTTCAGCATTTTTGTTGATTGTTTGTGATTTCATTTTACATTTAAAATGTAAGATGGCAGCTGCTGTATATTAAGCCATTTCATTTAACTTTTTCTTTATTTTGCTCAGTTTACGATTTAACTGTATGTTTGGGAGGTATTGGACAATGTCCAAAAACTATTTTGTATCTTGAAATAAAAATATTTAATGAATTATACAAAACAAACGTAGTATTACTCTCCTCAGTTTATCACACGTCCTCCAGCTATTTTTTTTTTTTACAACTTTTCCTTTTGAATGGCGATATCCCAAGTATAAATACAAGGGTAAAAACAAATGTTTTGAGCAAAATAGTATTTTTTTTTTGACAACTGCAAACTTCAAGAAGTTGGTCTGATGTGATATAAATTAATGACAAGTCCAAAAAGAGGTAGCAACTAAGGCTTTTCTGGTTTGTGATTTACTTAAAGGCAATGTTGCAAGTTACATTTAAATACAAATAGAATATACACCTCTTGTAGATAGGAAATTTAATTTGATGCTATTATTTGGAGAGTTTCTCCCATTCTCTGCAGATCCACTCAATCTCTGTCAAGTTGGATAGAGATGTAGTTTCTGCACAGCTATTTTCAGGTCTCTCCAGAGATTCAAGTCTAGGCTCTGGCTGGCCCACTCAAGGACATTAAGACTAGTCCCAAAGCCACTACTGATGTCCTAAGCGCTCTAGAGCAGGTTTTCATCAAGGATCTCTCTCTACTTTGCTCTGTTCATCTTTCCCTCGATCCTGACTAGTCTCCCAGTCCCTGCCGCTGAATAACATCCCCACAGAATGATGTTGCCACCACCATGCTTCACAGTAGGGATGGTATTGGCCAGGTGATGAGCGGTGCTTAGTTTCCTCCAGACGTGCTTGGCATTCAGGCCAAAGAGTTTATTCTTGGTTTCATCAGACCAGAGAATCTTGTTTCTCATGGTCTGAGTGTCCTTTAGGTGCCTTTTGGCAACCTCGAAGCAGGCTTTCATGTGCCTTTTACTGAAGAGTGGTTTCCGTCTGGCCACTCTACCACAAAGGCCTGATTGGTGGAGTGCTGCAGAGATGGTTGTCCTTCTGGAAGGTTTTCCCGTCACCACAGAGGAACTCTGGAGCTCTGTCAAAGTGACTATCTGGATCTTGGTCACCTCCCTGACCAAGGCACTTCTCCCCCGAATGCTCAGTTTGGCCGGTCGGACAGCTCTAGGAAGAGTCTTGGTGGTTCCAAGCTTCTTCCATTTAAGAATGATGGAGGCCACTGTGTTCTTGGAGACCTTCAATGCTGCAGACATTTTTTGATACCCTTCCCCAGATCTGTACCTCGACACAATCCTGCCTCGGAGCTCTACGGACAATTTCTTTGACCTCGTGGCTTAGTTTTTGCTCTGACATACACACCTGTCTATAGAAAAAAGGTCCCACAGTTGACAGTGTATGACTTTCCAAATCATGTCAAATCAATTACATATCCCAAATGGACTCCCAAGTTGTAGAAACATCTCAAGGAGGTTCAATGGAAACAGGATCCACCTGAGCTCAATTTTGAGTCTCATAGTAAAGGGTCTGAATACTTCTGTAAATAGGGTATTTTTTATTTTTTTTTTAACTTGTTTTCGCTTTGTCATTATGGGGTATTGTGTGTAGATTGATGAGGAAAAATTATAATTTAATCTATTTAAGAATATGGGAACATAATAGTCTATCATTTTGGCCTCTGTGTAGTTAGATGAGAAGATACTGACTATATGACTGGACATTTGTCTCCTGTAAGAATGACACTGGGACAATTCATCATTACCAATATATGGGTAGTGCAAACCAGCCAACAGAATGGCATGCAAAATGAATACACAACTGTTCTGTGTGTAATTTAGCATGTTATCTTGCAGGGTAAACTAGTGATTTGAAATCAGTAATCCTATATTGGAACCAATAGTTCAATCTATTGATGTTGCTAGAGATGTGACAGAATAATATAAACAAACTATAATAATTGTTGCAATGGGACCTTGTGCACGCCAGTCTGTTAGTAGCTCTGTCAGCCGTTGAAACCAATAGATAGGAGAATAACTTTAATTTGTTTTAATTATTAGTGTCGGTCGAACAGGGCGAAAATGATCATATTCATTCTGCAACCCGTTCTGCAGCCATGTGACGCACATGTGCATCAAGTACGGAAAATGCGGGCTAGACATCCTGCAAAAACAACATATGGTAAAATGCATGTGCATCTGGTGGACATATGGCGTCAGAAAAAAATTAAAGTAGACGAGTGATGTGAGGAAAGTGGGAAAAGGATGGTTGTTCAGCTTGGAGCGCATTTTTCTATTTTTTTTTGGGGGGGGGGGGGGGGGGGGGGGTCGCCGTTTTGCCCCAAAAGTCACACTACAGGCACCCTGGAAGTAAGTTTGCATGATCAGCCTTTCGAGCTGCTGCTGGGAGAGGGAACAAACGTCTAACCTCAATGCTTGAAATACATGTTTAATATTTGTTTACTTGTCGTTTATTTTCGTTGTCTAAAAATGAAGTGCCTTCCCACCGGATTCATCCTTAAAAGTGCCTTATTTCCCTTATTGCTCACCTTTCAATTGATCTATGGAACGCGGTCCCGGTATAACCAGGGGTATAACATGTTCCAGGGAAGCGCATACTCTGGCTCAGAACAAAGACAAAGGAATAAGTGAGTGAAGTTTTCATTAAAGTGTGTACTGTTTATACAGTAATTTGATACTTGTGTGTAGTTTTGACATAATTGATGGTGATTGTCTATAGTCTTTAATTGTCTAGAATATAGCTATTTTAATTATTTCTTATGCCTCACAGTAGGCCTATACTGAATTAAATGTTTTATTTTATTTAGCATCGACAGAACAAAAAAAAGCAAATTCGTATAGGCCTACACATATAGCTTTCTCTCTTTTTTTGAATGGAATACACATTGGCATGTACAATTTCGCTGCAATCTAATAAAATAATGAAATCAACGTATTTATGGTAGGCTATAGAATGATTTAGATTATTCGACTTAATTTCTATAGAATAGGCAGCATTTTTTTCGTCGTCATTTTGTGTGACATAATAAATGCTTTTCCAGAAACTGGTGCGCATACGTTGTGCACAAGAACGTGAGCTGTGCGGTCGTGGGGGGTATGGAGAGCTTTGTGCAGCCGGAGTCAGCGCCTTGCCCGAAGCATCAGCCCAACTGCGCGCAACAAGTGATGTAAGTGGAGTGCTGCTATTTTGATTAGTCTAAAGAGCGGTGTTACAGCAGTGACTCAACATAATCAAGTATGATGACTTTGAACACTTATGCCGCATTCATGTGCTAGTAGGAACTAGGAAACTCTGAAATGTCCGCTATGCTAACGGTTGAATGCAGCACCCTTTAGCAAGTCGGACATTTGAGTTTCGTAATTCCGACTAGCACGTGAACGCAACATTAACTTTGAACGTTCATTCCGTGTTTCAAACAATAGAGCTAGCCAGCGTGTAGTCTTAAAACCCGGAAATTAGTTACCTCTGGTTCATTCAGATATCCCTATGGGGAAAGAATATGGTTTTGGAATAAACACCGAAAATAAGGTCTGAGGTTAACGCAAGCTCAGGAGATCTTATACGTTTTGTTCTATGAAATAATAGCAGTCAGTTAACATAACCTTTATTAATTATGAAGCCTTTGTGCTTTTCCCCCTACAACTTCATCACATTCACAAATTGATGTTAGCTGATGAATATGATTTCATAGAACAAAACATATAAGATCTAAGCCCGTGTTTACCACAGACCTTTTCTGCGTTTATTCAAAAACCCTACAAAAATGCCATTCATTTTCCTCATCGGCATTGTCTAACGAACAATGGCGGAGTTGGTGCCTACAAAAAGACCCCATTACTATTTCTCTCTAGTGTTAAGGATCCATGGTTGGTCCCATCCTCTGCCTGAGACTGTCTCTAAGAAATAGTATTCAAAACACTCACATGATTGCATTGTTTATGGGCATACCGACTCAACGTGTGTAAATGTCCATGTGATCTTTGCACCCACTGGATGGTGTGTAGTGATACCCCAGGACATAGGCCCCTACTTGTCCCGTCATCCTCTGTAATCTGCCTTCACCCCTTTCGATCATCAGATTATTCTATATTTACGACAGACAAGTGAATTTGATTGACTTATTCTTTGCGGTCTATTTGTCAGTGTCTGCGACGAGTAAAATGTCAACGAGCCATTGAGCTTTATGGAAGATAAGGGGGGATAAAGGATTGTGCAGCTGAGAAGAATAGGTCCTTTATCTGCCTAGACTGTAAATAAGCAACTGCCTGTACTGGCATGCATTGGCACTGTTACTCACAGCCCCCCTGTGCAACATCAGAGGCATCTGACACATTTCTCCCCGGGTTGGCTGCTTTCGTGTGTGTTATTATTGAACACCATGTTGGGCAACAAGCAGCCAGCTCTGTGAGAATATCCTGGGGCCAATGACGAAGCGTGGTTCCACATTCGACTGGGTGTGAGTGGTGGAAAATATGAAGCAGCGTTAAAAGGAGTGCGTGATTAATTAGGAGTGTGACTGGCTAGCTAGCCCATCTGGAGTTTGTCGTCATAAATAAACAGATCGTTATCGCCCGACAAAGCATTGTTCACATTTCATGAACATAAAGGCCCATTTGAAATTTGGAAAGCAGAAGGTCACTGTAGAATAACTCTGAGGGGGTTTATGCTGTGCTCATAGTTGCTAGAGTATGTCTTGGTTGAAGTCTTTCCTTTGAGATGTTCCCAATATCCTTCATGGTTATATTGATTAAATCTGTTGTTAATCTATGAATATCATTCAAATTCCTAATTTGCGAGGACTGCCAGTCAAGTTAAATCAATACAATCTCCCCCATTGTAGAAAATGTGAAGGCAGCTTTTGGTCATCCGTTTCTTTGCCATCTTTCTTTTTTCCAGGTATCGGACCCAATTCCGCCCCATGTACAAGGTTGGCTATAAGCTGGTGACAGAGCTGGAGTGGAGGTGCTGTCCAGGCCACCAGGGTCAAGACTGCAAAGACTTGAAAGGCATCCCATCCAGTCAGACAGTGCTGGGGCCTCGGCCCACCCTGCCTCCTGCCCCAGAGACACAGGGTAGGGGAAAGTTGCTCAAACCCACCTCGCCTTGTAGAGACAGATACCTGACCCTAAACATGACTAATATGCTTGTTTTCTCATAGGATTCCTTTAGGAATGTTTTTGCACTAATGTAATAATGTTAAACATAGATTACTCCCACAATTAGATGTACATTTCCGAGATGAAAAGAGGATTTTTCCTAACCATCTGATAATCCCCCTGTAGATCCGGGACAGCAGGCATGGGGTCAGAGTGGCCACCCCTGGGGGGCAGGGAGGCAGCCAGGAAGTCAGACAGGCCAAGGTCCGGCGGGGGGCCAGGGAGGGAGTCAGGCGACACAGCAGCTGGAGGTGGTGGTACAGCGTCTGTCCCAGCAGATTCTAGACATGCAGGCAGCCATGACCAGCCTGTCGGCCAACCTGAGGGTGAACCTGCAGGAGGACGCCAGCAAGATGCTGGTCACGATGCTCAACGTCTTGCGGCAGCCAGACAGCGTGCGTGGGGAGCAGCAGAGCATGCTGCTGCAGGGCCTTTCCCTGGAAAAAGAATACAACACGATGGACATTGACAAGTTCACGAGCAAGATCAACCACCTCACCGACACCATAAACACCAAGAGCAATGTACTGGACGACCTCCAAGCCAGAGTCAACCACCATGACGGACAGCTCCACCTGCTAATGGAGGCCAGCCCGGCCTCACCCCCTCCCTCTCCTCCGGCCAATGATGCGACCCTGCGCGCCTATGTGGACACAAAGTTCCACGCCCTGAAGGACGAGATGATGGAGGGCATGGAGATCAAGATGGCAGACCTGAAGAACTCATGTGACTATAAGATCCTGTCGGTGCAGGAGCAGTGTGCGGGCCAGGAGAACAGCTACCTGAGCCTGACCGAGCTCCTCGAGTCCAAGGAGATGAACCTCCGCAAGGAGATCCAGGACTTCAAGAACCAGCTGCCTAATTCACAGAGGGGAGACGGAACCCCTCCAGGGGTGGAGGAGCTGCGAAAGGAGCTGTTCCGGGTCGCTGAGGCCCAGCTGATCCTCCAGTCCAGCCTAGAGAAGAAGTCCAAGCCTGACCCACTCCTGCCCCGTGTGGAAGAGCTGGAGGCCCGTCTCAACATGTCGGAGAGGAGCGAGAAGGTGCGCAGCCTCTTCCTGGAGGAGAAGCTGAGGAGAGAGGGGGCGGAGGGGGCCGCAGACCTGAAGAAGGCTATGGAGGACAGGATGAGCTCCATGGAAGACCGGGTCACCACTATACTGGTGGAGATAAGCAGCCCTGTATCTGGGGTGCAGACTGCGCTAGAGGCACTGCAGAGTACTCAGGCTCTGGAGGACAGACTCAATTCCCTAGAACAGCTGTGCTCCACAGAGTGCAAGTCTGACCAACCGGCCATAGAGCGCATTCAACAGAACCTCCGGGTCTACAGAACTAGCCTAGACACAATTCAGTCTAACATCAATGGGCATTCAGCTAGTCTTGCAGACATGGAAGAGTTTGTCCAAGGGCAGCTCCTGAACCATACCGCCAGTCTTACAGATGTGCAGGAAGAACTAGGAGCTCTTAAAGAACGTATTGGAGGACAGCAGGGTTCTCTGTCAGCCTTGGGTCTCTCTCTTAGCCAGCAGTCCCTGGAGCTCCAGGGGCAGCTTCTGAACCACAGTGCCAGCCTTACAGGCGTGGAAGAAGTGCTAGGAGCTCTCAGTGGGCGTATGGGAGTACAGAAGGGCTCTCTGTCAGACTTGGGTATCTCTCTCAGTGATAATCTTAAAGATGTGCAGGAAGAGCTGGGAGCTCTTAGTAGGCGTATGGGAGAGCAGGAGGGTTCTCTGTCGGCCCTGGGTCTCTCTCTCAGCCAGCAGTCCCTGGAGCTCCAGCAACTGAACACCTGTTGCCTGAGCAGTGCAGGACCAGCCCAGGAGGCCAAGGACCTGCTACAACTCCACCTGACCCAGAGAGAGGAGCTGAGGGCCAGGCTGGAGGAGCTGGACAAGGAGGTGAAGGCTGAGGCAGACCACTGCAGGAACAGGACCGAGGGCATAGCTCTGGACGTTGCCAGCATGGACAGCCGGGTTACCAGCTTGGAGAACATGTGTGGTAGGCTGGAACCCATCTCCAGCAGCCTGCACAGGATCAAGGAAGGGCTGAACAAGCATGTGACCGGCTTGTGGAACTGCATCAACCAGATCAATGGCACCTTGCAAGCCCACACCAAGGACATCAGAGGACTGAAGGGAACATACCAGAACCTCCAGGACCACTACTCAGGTATCACCCAGGCCCTACATCATCTGACCACCAGTCCTGAGAACAGTGGTAAGACTTGACATTGAGATTGACAACGTTGCTTGCTTAAAATTTGCATGATTATTCCAACACTCCAGGTTATATCTTCCATATGTTCTTAAACCTACAGCTCCCCTGCGACAACTTCTCCAGCTAAGTTTCCTACTGGTTACATTGCAGTAATATAATAATAATATACACTGTGTACAAAACATTAGGAACACCTTCCTAATAATGAGTTGCACCCCCTTTAGCACCCCCATTAGACTCAATTCGTCAGGGCATGGTCTCCACAAGGTGTTGAAAGCGTTCCACAGGGATGCTGGCTCATATTGACTCCAATGCTTCCCACAGTTGCTTCCATTTAGCAGATGCCAAACTTAGTCATGCGTGCATACATTTTACGTACGAGTGGTCCCAAGAATCGAACCCACTATCCTGGCAGTGCAAGCACCATGTTCTACCAACTGAGCTACAGAGGACCACTACAATATAAGGGCAATTCCACGGTAACCAAATTGTGCAGAGAATCACATTTTTCACTTTCAAATGTATAACAAACAAAAACCATTGATTTCAAAGTTTAAGAAAACCATACAACTCTATGCACAAGGACTACTTTAAAAATGTTACTGGACATTTTTACAAAATACACTTACTGGAAGAACTGTGCGGATGCAAAGTTTGGTAACAGAATTTCTGTAAAATCTCTTGGTTTTTTTTACGTGACCACGTTTTCCAATAACTCTTTGGAAATAATGGGGTGTCAGCTATGACATCATACATTGACATTTTGGTTAATGAACTACAGTAAGTGAAGTTCACTCGGCAACAGAATTGCGGTAACGGAATGGGTCCCCGATCTATACTGCACAGAAATGCATAATTATGGATATGAATGTCATTCTCTTCATGGTGATGTATCCTGAATAGGTACACACAGGTAGAAATATGCAATATCCTCCTTTATGCATATTTGGGTATTATTATACACTGGCTATTATTTTAATGTTTGGGAGTGGAAAACAAGGCCAAATCAGAATTGATCATAGATGTCTGTTTCACAAGTTAGAGTAGAGTTCATTACATTAGTCTACTCAACTTATTTTTACTTTACTATGCTCTCCATCTATGATTTGGTTTAGTTTTGGTCATGACGGGACCAAAAATCAACATCTGTGGATATTGAAATTAAAGCCGGTCTTGACCATACCAAAAACGACATCTGTGGACGTTGAGATCAAGGCCAGGGTGGACCAAATTTCAACCACTTTTCAGCGTCCATGGACATCCGTTTGTTGGTCAGTGTTCAGTGGATAAGAATGATAGTTGCAGTAAATGGAAAGAGGGGGCTCATGGGTAGGTGTCAGTAAGATCCGGGAGAGGTGACATTAACTAGCAAGAGCGAGGCGGAGCGAGAGGTTGTTTAATTGAACCTTTATTTAACTGAGCAAGTCAGTTAAGAACAAATTCTTATTTACAAATGACGGCCTACCCCGGCCAAACCCTAACGACGCTGGGCCAATTGTGTGCCGCCCTATCACGGCCTGGAATCGAACCAGGGTCTGTAGTGACGCCTCTAGCACTGAGGTGCAGTGCTTTAGACCGCTGCGATACTCGGGAGCCTTAAACACCAGACAGAAAGAAAAAGAAAACCTTTGAGTTGAACGTAACCGTATGCCAGTGGAAGGAAGGACTGTAAAGCAGGTGTCCCAACGGTGGTTGGTGACTACTATGATTTCCCATTGTTGCCAATTCAATTACATTAATTCCGTGACGGATTTTCCAGAAATTCCATTACCAATTTGGTAACAGAGTTTTGAGTTTTAACCACTTAGTAATTCATAAACCAATAGATATCAGTAAAAACTTGTTACTTCTGTGAACTTACATTGTACTACTTCCTCATGAAGGGGAGACATTTGAAAATATCTTAATGATATGCAGGTTTTTGGTAACAGAATTTCAAGGCAAAGGGCAATTGTTCTTAAACTTACACAAGGCAAATCATTTCTCCAAAATTATAAGTTTTGTTTTTAGTTAGTTGGGTTGTTTACCTCAACATTATTGGGTTTTGAAGTATTTTTAATACCTTTAAGCTTTTCTGGTAGACGTTTTCTAAGACCCCTTTTTCATCTGTTTGACCAGAAATCAAAGCCTTTGCTAATATTTAGGATGGGAAATGATTGTATTTTTATTATTTTCTCTTACTCTTACTTTTCATTCACATGTAGGTGCTCATGGGTCCTTTATACATGGAAATGACCATCATCCAGGTGTTCCAGTAGCAGAGACTGGAGATTACAATCAAATGGTGCTAATAAGATCAACTTCAGAGCTGCAGCTGGGGCCAATTTGAGTTGTGTTGAATGTAGGACGGTTAGTTGAGTGTATGAGAACAGAGCGAGAGAAAGAGGGGGGGAAGCTGGATTTCCATCTCACTGCGTTCTGACTCCGGGGCGGCAGCAATGATTGAACACACATGGTCTTTTTAATAGACCCAGTTTGTGTTAAGCAATGCCTGGGCTTTAAGGGATTATCACAGTGCATGCATTTCTGTAGTAACTACTTCTGTCGTGACTAATCTTGCTGTCCCATGGTCATCTGTGAGTTCAAAAACCCCATATCCTTTTACATGACGGATAACTAGCGTGGACATGGACTAAGTTATAAATGATGGTGCCCAGGTGACTCAACCGGGAATAAAGGCACCGGAAGCACACTCCATAACATTTATGAGCATAGTGCCTCTTCTTCTGAATACAGCTCAACATGACTGGTTTACAGAGCAGCTCTGCAAGCTCCTGTCTGGAAGTCCCATGGGGAAGAGGCCCTGGTCCTGGCTGTGAAGCCAGAGGTAGAGACTTTAGATCGGAGTCACTGTTTCTCAATCCTGGGTGTAGCTCTGGAAGTCAAGTGTGAGCCTTAATAACCGTCTTACTTAGAAAAATTTCACACTTTTTCCATCGTGCACATGGAGACTAAGAAATGAAGTGTCAATAGCCCGCTCTTCACTTGTAAAAACTCATGTTTAAAATCATTATTCTGTCAGCTGGAATGTTTGGGTTGTACTCCTCAGAGGGCAGCTCGCTATTCATATGTTCCAGACTGGATGCTGTTTTACCACGGGTCACATTGGGATGTCTTTGTCTCATACTTGGCTCACTGCTTCACTTTTGTCCTGGACTGGCTTGCACAGTTGACTACTTATAAGGACGTGGAAAGTGATGTCCGTTATAGGGACGTCGGTCATTGGCTTATCAATTGTCTACTTATAGGAACCAATCAGATGGTTTGTTATTTGAGAGCCGAGGGGCCCAAGTGTCTCAGTGGGTTCAGATCAGGTGCTTCTGGGTTGACATGACATCACACCCTCCTAACTCCCCCCCCCCCCCAGTGCCCTTGTGTTCCATCCCTCTCTCCATATCTCCCTGCACCCTTTTGCTCTGGTGTTGTTGAATATGTTTAGCACACTTACCTGGCCGTGTCTCTCCTCTCTCTAAATAAAAACACAGGGCTCTATTTTTGACTGCCGCTAAGGAAGCGCAAGTGTCAAATGCACGTTGGTTTGCCATTTCATCATGCAAAAAACTGCCGCACCCGCATATTCCAGCCCTGACACCAGGTTTGGTTTTTTACCTGTCTAACTTCAGCTTGCTTGCGCTGAGGTGGCAACATTTGAGCGGTGTCCTTAAAAACAAGTGCAAAAGTTTCACATTTCATGCAGCTGTAATGGGAAGTTTTGAGACCCACAAAGCAGGTCTTCTCAGTAACGCAGTTGATAATGGCATGGATTTTGAGAGCGGAAGCGCAGCCTTTCCTGCCATGGCGCACAGTGCCCACGGAAGGAGAGATGTGCCTTTTGTCCTGGTGAATCTCATATTTAGAAACATAAAAAAATATTGGTTTCCCCCATTTCATTCGATTAAAAACCAAGCATAGCCTACCCTCCCCTTAATTAATCAAGGCTGGTTTAGCAGCATTACACAGCTGCAGGTTTTTATCCTGGCCATTAACCAAAAGTAGCCTAAAAATAAAGGAGTTTTGAGTGGTCTACTGAGAATCCTTTGAAATATGAGGATTTGCCTTCATGCTTTTCCTTATTCACTTCACATACCTCAATCAATCAAATGTTTTTATAAAGCCCTTTTTACATCAGCAGATGTCAAAGTGCTATACAGAAACCCAGCCTAAAACCCCAAACAACAAGCAATGCAGATGTAGAAGCACGGTGGCTAGGAAAAACTCCCTACAAAAGGCAGGAACCTAGGAAGAAACCTAGAGAGGAACCAGGCTCTGAGGGGTGGCCAGACTTCTTCTGGCTGTGCTGGGTGGAGATTATAAATGAGTGACTGCCATTAAAGCAAGAATGTTCTTCATGATGTTCATTGATGGGCCAACAGGGTCAAATCATAATCACAGTGGTTGTAGAGGGTGCAAGAGCTCAGTACCTCAGGAGTAAATGTCAGTTCGCTTTTCATAGCCGAGCATTCAGAGGTCGAAAACAGCAGGTCCAGGACAAGGTAGCAGAACAAGTCAGGGTTCCATAGCCGCAGGTAGAACAGTTGAAACTGGAGCTTCAGCACGACCAGGTAGACTGGGGACAGCCAGGAGTCATCAGGCCAGGTAGTCCTGAGGCATGGTCCTAGGGCTCAGGTCCTCCAGGAGGGGAGAGTGGGAGACACCACTAGCCCCCCGGTACATAGACTTTTGCAGCATAGATACCTACATTTCGCTTGTTCAAGTAGGTTGTCTATCCCCATTTTCAAAGAGCACCCCTCGTCCTATTACCAAAGACACACTCCTCCAAACTATTCAGTCACCCTATAATGTCATATCAACGGGAGATTATTTTGAGAATCTGCTACGTAGGCAACTATACAATTGACAGGAACCTAGCATTTTGTATGGGACGGCAGGTAGCCTAGTGGTTAGAGCTTTGGGCCAGTAACTGAAAGGTTGCTGTATCGAATCCCAGAGCTGACAAGGTAAAAATCTGTCGTTCTGGCCCTGAACAAGGCAGTTAACCCACTGTTTCCCGGTAGGCCGTCATTGTAAATAAGAATTTGTTCTTAACTGGCTTGCCGAGTTAAATAAAGGTTCAATGAATAAAAAATACAAAAATAGATGTGTGAATGTTATACGTAAAGACATTTAGGCCTACAGTATGTGTACACAGTGCCATGGAACAAGAGAAGCGATTTATGCATCTGACCCGATCCTTTAAAAAAAATATTGTTGGTGGTTGAATTTTTGTTTTCCTTCTTTGTTTAATTGGATTAAATACCAACCTTTTTAGAAAGTTTGACCGTCCATGAATTTATGGTGAGGACAGACACGGCTCGAATGCAATGCAATTTCGTCTACTAGTTCTGGAGAAGTGCAAATATGATCTGTAAGATCAAGATCCGAAATCCCATGATGTTTATAAAACATTACATTTGCGAACAGTATAATGGTGAGTGGACATTCCCCCTCTTTATATTGGATCTTTACCCAGCTGCTGTGAAAAGTTTGGATGTGTGTAAAACCCTACATAGTCTTAAGTTTCCTTGTCTGTATTATACTCCCACGGGGAGCAATTATGGTGCCTAGAACTGTATTTAGACAGCCTATTTAAAACAGTTTTTTTAAATTGTTTGAATTTGATTTGAATTCTACACTTTATTTTTAGGCCTAATCAATAGCCTAGTGAATTGAATCTTGCTTATTGACTACATGTGGCATGTCCCCTCTCCAGACTGCTACTTACAGAAGGCATAGCCCTTATATCAGTGTGAATGCTTTAGCCTATGTATGTTTAACCATGTAAGTCCATATGGCAGCAATGCAATTACAACAATGTGGACTGCAGACATGTTCAACATATATTTAGCAAATATGGGCCAGGCTATTTAACGAACTAAGACATAATGGACTAGCATTCAAATTGGAGTTGATGACAAAGCAATGCATATGTAAAAACACAACTTGAAGCAACCACATATTTAGCCATGGAGCACGTTTTGATTGGCCAGTAAGGGGCATCAACACACCCACAACTCGTTTATTCATCAAAACCCAGCCCTTTCGCACCACCACTCACTACTGCACCCATAACTCCAGTTGTGAAAATATCAAAAAAATATTTGACACACCATCGAATCTAAAACGCCAGCGCTAAGATATACCATTGTGTTAGGTTTGTTAAAATGTAGCCCACAGGTTGCATTTCAAATGGAAACCTATCCACTATATAGTGCACTTCTTTTGACCAGAGCCCTAAGGGCCCTGGTCAAAAGTAGGGCATTACAGAAGGAATAGGGCACCATTTGGGACGCAGAGACACAGTGAGCAGTCAAGGCTTTCCCCTGAGCCACATGTTCTGCTCTGTACTGCCATGATGTCATACACACCCTACCCCCTGAAGTTAGAGTGCGAGTAAGCGCTGGATGGAGGGACCGAGATTAGGGATCCTCAATTTTCCTCAATGGTTTAGATAATAAATGTCTTGATTGCTGAAAGCTGATTTTCCTAAAATTGCATGTTTGCAAACCCTGGGAGAGAGAGATGGTTGCATCCCAAAGTGGCAATCTATTCCCTTTACAGTGCACTACATTTGACCAGGGCCCCATGTTCTCTTGTCAAAAAGAAGTGCGCTGTAAAGGGAAAGGGGTGCCATTTGGGACGCAGGGCTCTGGCATCACAGGTGCTGGCCCAGATAGTCCAGAGCAGTGGCGGTCGGTGGGGGAGGACAATATTTAGTTTTTATGAGCATGGCCTTCTGACAAATCACTTGGCTCCCGCGGCAGTAAACATGTCACTTTAGTCTCTTGCTAAAAACCACCTTGTAACTGCTAATTTTTATTCTGCGCTGTCCCACTAAACTAATGTGATGTATTAATTGTTACAGGTTTAAGATGAAGATATCCAATTATCACTTCTTCCCCTGAAAGTAGACTTCAGGTCCAAATTCTGGGAGTGAATGCATTTATTCCGAAATCCCAGGCTCTGCATCGTGTCCGTTTTGGCTCAGGCTGACTCGTAAATCTTGTCTGTGGTACTAAACTGCTGTACAGTGGTTATGATGTGGTATGTAACATGGGCGACCACACGGATTCTTACGTGTCCTCAGACTGGTGGAGGGAATACTGTGCGAATGGCCCGGCTGTGAGTGTAGAGTTATCCGGATACATTGTAACACTCCCTCCAAGGCTACAGCTGCAATTGTTTACATCCACCTCTTTAATCATGGTGCACACATGCACACACACGTTGGCGCTCCATCCTTTAATAATTACCCTGGGATTGGGCCTGAGATTGGCATTCAGTCGGAGTCATCCAGGCCCAACTACACACACAATAAACGTCACACGTGGAAATGCCGCCTCAGTCCCTCCTGTGGTGTTTTACAGGTTGCTAGTAGTCGCTTCTCTGTGTCGCGTTTAATAGGGAGTAGGGTGAAGCTGCCCCTAGACTGATCTTAGTTTCAGTTCAACATTTTCCACACTAATGGTTGGGGGAAGTTGATCCTAGATAAGAGCTCCCTCTTAAAGTTTTAGTGTTGATTTTGGGGATAGGCCACCTGGTGACTTGGTATGCAGGTATGCCATTAATGTACAGCCTAGTCCCTTTCTGAAAGAGTTTGGACATATTGCCTGTGGTCTCTTTCAGACTGCTCAGGAGAATAATGTTGTAGGAGTAGGCTGAAGTTGCCCCTGCCTGGACACTGATCTTGGGTCCGTTATGCATATTCCCCACTAATGGTTAAAGGGCAATTCCGCCACTTTTCAACTATATTCTGTATTAATTTTCTCCAGCACCAGACCAGTGTCTATATACAAATTAGTGGATTTGGTTATTTCAGTCACCCCTGTTGCTGACACATATATAAAATCGGGCACACAGCCATGCAGTCTCCATAGACAAACATTGGCAGTAGAATGGCCTTACTGAAGAGCTCAGTGACTTTCAAAGTGGCATCATCAGAGGATACCACCTTTCCAACAAGTAAATTTGTCAAACTTCTGCCCTGGTCAACTGTAAGTGCTGTTATTGTGAAGTGGAAACGTCTAGGAGCAACAACGGCTCAGTCACAAAGTGGTAGGCCACACAAGGTCACAGAACGGGACTGCCGATTGCTGAAGCGCCTAAACATAGGCTATACTCAGTTACAACACTCACTGCTGAGTTCCAAACTGCCTCTGGAAGCAACGTCAGCAGAAGACCTGTTCGTCAGGAGCTTCATGAAGAAATGTGTTTCCATGGCCAAGCAGCTGCACACAAGCCTAAGATCACCATGCACAATGCCAAGTGTCGACTGGAGTGGTGTAAAGCTCGCTGCAATTGGACTCTGGAGCAGTGGAAACGGGTTCTCTGGAATGATGAATCACGCTTCACCATCAAATAAAATTTTATTTGTCACATATACATGGTTAGCAGATGTTAAAGCGAGTGTAGCGAAATGCTTGTGCCCTAGTTCCAACAATGCAGTAAAAACCAACGAGTAATCTAACAATTCCACAACAACTACCTTATACACACACACAAGTGTAAAGGGATAAAGAATATGAATGAGTGATGGTACAGAACTGCATAGGCAAGATGCAGTAGAAGGTATCGAGTACAGTATATACATATGAGATGAGTAATGTAGGGTATGTAAACATTATATTAAGTTGCACTGTTATGGCAGTCCAAATGGACTAATCTTGGTTTGGCGGATGCCAGGTGAACCCTACCTGCCCAAATGCATAGTGTGCCAACTGTAAAGTTTGGTGGAGGAGGAATAACAATCTGCGTCTGTTTTTCATGGTTCGGGCTAGGCCCCTTAGTGCGAGTGAAGGGAAATCTTAACTCTACAGCATACAATGACATTCTAGACGATTCTGTGCCTACGACTTTGTGGCACCAGTTTTTGGCCCTTCCCTGTTTCAGCATAATGCCCCCGTGCACAAAGCGAAGTCCATACAGAAATGGAATGTCGATCAGTTTGGAAGAACTTGACTGACCTGCACAGAGCCCTGACCTCAACCCCATCGAACACCGTTGGGATGAATTGGAACGCAGACTGCAAGCCAGGCCTAATCGCCAAACATAAGTGCCCAACCTCATTAATGCTCTTGTGGCCGAATGAAATGGAGCAATGTTCTAACATCTAGTGGAAAGCCTTCCCAGAAGAGTTGAGGCTGTTATAGCTGCAAAGGGGGGACCAACTCCATATTAATGATTTTCAATGAGCACGTGTCCACATACTTTTGGTCATGTAGTGTATTTGAAATTGGGCGTTTCTTAAAAAGATAGGTCCTAAAAAATGCTTCTCTGTGACATCACACGGTAGGATTAAAAGTAAGAAACTGATTTTCAAAACCTGCATCCAGTTTCTAGCTCCCCACATCACCTGCAAATCTGTGTTTGAAAATCAATATATAAAAAAGTAACTTTTGATTATGTCATCGGCTACAACCTCTTAACTTTATTTCCCCCTACAAAACGTGGAAATGCGCCATTTTCACATATGGGAAATTCCATGGTAACGGAATTACGCTGAGACTGGTAACTTTTTGAAGTGAGACAAACAAAAACTATTGATTTCAAAGTTTAAACAAACCGTACACATTTTTACTATTTCCACAAAACATTTTACAAACACACACTTACTGGAAGAACTGTGCAGATGCAGTTTGGCAACAAAATATTGGTAAAATCTCCCTCAGTTTTTGACCACATTTTTCAAAAACTACCTGCCCTGAATTAAGATTCAAAGATGTCTGCAGAAAGAATGGGGTGTCAGCTATGACATGACACCTAGACTTTGAAAAAAAATCAAATTTTGGTTATCGAACTACAGTAAGTGAAGTGGATTTACATCTGGTAACAGAATTATGCGAACTGAATTACATGATCTGTACCAAATGCATAATTATCACTCTGAATATCAATCTTTTCATGATGTATCCTGAATAGGTACACAAAGCTCGAAATATTCAATAGCCTCATTTGCATATTTGGGTATTGTTCTACACACTGGCTATTATTCTAATGAGCTCCACCCCCAAACAAGACCACATTGGGTTGGTCCGGACCAGACCAAATCTGAACCAATCATAGACATCTGTTTCACAAGATTTGACAGTAGAGCAGAGTTCAGTACAGTAAATTATACTGCACTTTACTGTGCTGTACTAAACTCTACTGTACAGTGCTATTCTCTACTTTTCTTTATTGTACTCTACTGTTCTCTACCATGCTTTACTGTACTGTGCTGTCCAAACTTATGATTTTACTAAGTTACAGTTCATATAAATGAATTCATTAGGCCCTAATCTATGGATATCACATGATTGGAATACAGATATGCATCTGTTGGTCACAGATACTCTACTTAAAAAAAAAAAAGAGGCGTGGATCAGAAAACCAGTCAGTATCAGATGTGACCACCATTTGCCTCATGCGGCCTGACACATCTACTTTGCATAGAGATGATCAGGCTGTTGATTGTGGCTTGTGTAATGTTGTCCCACTCATCTTCAATGGCTGTGCGAAGTTGCTGGATATTGGCGGGAACTGGAACATGCTGTCGTACACATCATTCCAGAGCATCCCAAACATGCTCAATGGGTGACATGTCTGGTAAGTGTGCAAGCCATGGAAGAACTGGGACATTTTCAGCTTCCAGGAATTGTGTACAGATCTTTGCGACATGGGGCCTTGCGTTATTATGCTGGCACAACAATGGGCATTCAAATTGGCATCGATAAAATGCAATTGTGTTCATTGTCTGTAGCTTATGCCTGCCCATATCATAACCACACCGCCCCCATGGGGAACCCTGTTCACAACGTTGACATCAGCAAACTGCTCGCCTACACGACACCATACACGCAGACTGCCATCTGTCCGGTACAGTTGAAACCGGGATTCATCCATGAAGAGCACACTTCTCCAGTCTGCCAGTGGCCATCGAAGGTGACCACTGAAGTCGGTTATTTTGTTGTGCAAACTCAGTTTCATCAGCTGTCCGGGTGGCTGGTCTCAGACGATCCCGCAGGTGAAGAAGCCGGATGTGGAGGTCCTGAGCTGGCGAGGTTACACGTGGTCTGTGGTTGCAAGGGTGGTTGGACGTACTGCCAAATTCTCTAAAACAACATCGGTGTCGGCTTATGGTAGAAAAATGAACATTCAATTCTCTGGCAACAGCTCTGGTGGACATTCCTGCAGTCAGTATGCCAATTGCACTCTCCCTCAAATTTTAGGGTGGCCTTTTATTGTCCCCAGCACAAGGTGCACTTGTGTAATGATCATGCTGTTTAATCAGCTTCTTGATATGCCACACCTGTCAGGTGGATGTTTCCAGTCTGTCAGTCCTGAGATTGCTAAATAAATGTTCTTCTTAGAAAAGAGTTTGCAGCAGAAGCAGAAGAGGCTGTTTCTTTCAGAATACACCAACTTCTAGGGATTTTTTCACCACTTACCAAGGTCTTCCTGAAATACTGGTGGTGGCAACTTCTTCCATCACTCTCATTCCTTAGGGAAAACAAAGTTAGGTGTTACCTCACTTAGTCCTCTGCAAACTAATTGTGTCTGAATTCTGTCAGTCAGAACAGAAGGCCAGTCAGCAGGGTCTGTAGACAGTGGTTCAACCTCAGCAGCAGTGTTTGGTGGGGATTCTGCTACAGGCATTTCTAAATGGAGAGCACAAGGGCTTTCGTTTACCCACGTTATTCACAGCATTTATAGTGGTGGAACATCCCACATACATACCCAGTAATAATAAAATCATCATTGTTACCTACAATATGGAAACGTAAAACTTTGCAAAAAGGAAATTATTTATTTTGTTTATGTTATGCACACAAACACATGCGTGTACCCACACCTGAAGAATCCTGCTGGGGAGAAGTGGAGGCAAATAGGTCTTCATCCTCAGGCAACATTTGTGAAAACACCTGTGTGGCTGAGGAGGTGGATGGCTCCTCATCCTGAGGTCATTTCTGAAGAAGCCTGTGTGGCTGAGGTGGATGGCTCCTCATCCTGTGCCAGTGCCAGAGGGTGCTCCAAAATACTTCAGAAGTGCCCCTGAATTTGCATTGGAATACAGTATGAGTTTGACACCCTAAATACATTTGTTGCACAATTAAATATACATGACATTATGCACAATTTATCAAACTTTCAGAATAAGAACCAAATGAACCATACAACCTCCTTGGCTAATTCTAGGCATAAGACACCCCGAAATACTAAATATATCACAAAAGATACAAAATATCAGCATAATATAGATGCCTACAGCATTGGAAATTCCTCTTACTAAGCTCAGGATATAGTCAATACAATCAATGAAAACCTTTGATGTCACCTCAAGTTAACCAAATCAATAATCAATAATACATTCTGCAGGATACACACATTATCATGATGAAACTGTGTGAAATGTTATCCAATAAGCTAGTTGGACAGAAAACAGAATATTGTCACCGTATGCGTAATAGCATAGCAAGCAACATATTTGTTAGCCTAAGTGTTATACGAGCCTATTTCATGACATGCATAATATTATACTCAAAGAGATGACATAGCTACATACCTTTAATCTTTTGCACGTTTCTTCTCTTTCCTCATTTTCCTAAACTGGGCACCTGATGGCTTAGATCTGTTCTTATCCATTTGTGTGGATTTGGCACTCGAGCATCAATACATGACCCATCCCCCAACACGGTCAACCAAGAGTCAAGACTAACCCAATTCACCTTGGTGGTGATCACACTGGTTTTATATTATTCTTAACGATTTCGCACAAACCAGAAAAAAAAGCAACAATATGTCTGTGAAACTATATATTCACAGTATTATGAATGACTTGTGGTTTATTTAGTAGCATTTCGTAGTGTGACTGATTTTACTAATTGCATTAGTACTGTACAAAGTTAGGAGGTACGATATTTGATAGATTCCCCCACTCCCCCTACCTCGGGCTTCCAGTGGGGAGACCTGAGGTCAACCTACCCACACCCTCCTCCCCATCTCGTACTTCTGAGTGGGAGATCTTCCCAGGCAGTAGCCTGCCTAGCTCACAAACTAGAATCAGGGCGCCCACTCCGACATGGTTAATTGACCCACAGTCCCACACGGTGACATGATATCATTGACGTAACGTGCAAATGAGTGATCGAAAACCGATCGCGCAAATGTCACCATTGCACATTTTTGGGTGCGGGCTCCCGGTGCCGCCACCGGCAAGATACCTAAATCCGCCACTGACTGTCAGTAGTTGTTAAAAGTTGTGCAGCATTGTGAAGTTCCTCTCTGACATCGAATGCATGCGTTCCTACAACACAGAAGTAAGACTTGAGGCTACAGGGCTGCTGAAGGCAGTGACGGACCCCGGCTTTAAGTTTACAGCCACCATGGTGTACAGAATCGGTCTTCTCGATCCTCCAAACAAATTACTCCAGGCAAAAGCAACGGATCTTTACACTGGAGTCAAAGTGGGTCCTCAGTGCGTTCGGCTGTGTCAAGAAGCTGAGGTGCGACAGAGTTCGAAGCCATTTGGGACCAGTGGCACTGGTGCACCAGCTTCAAGCAAATGACAACGTTATGGAAGTACAAATCCTCAGCAATACGTGGAGAACAGTACAGTAGGCCAGCAGGACAGAGGAGAAGAGACTGAGTGTAAAAAAACTGTTCTTCAGCATGTTGGATGCTGTCATTGGTGAAATGTCAGAACGATTCAGCGAATGTAACAGCTGGTGGAGGCCATGTTTGCCCTTGACCCAGAGATACAGTGCCTTGCGAAAGTATTCGGCCTCTTTACTTTCAGTGCAGCAAACTCTCTCCAGAAGTTCAGTGAGGATCTCTGAATGATCCAATGTTGACCTAAATGACTAATGATGATAAATACAATCCACCTGTGTGTAATCAAGTCTCCGTATAAATGCACCTGCACTGTGATAGTCTCAGAGGTCTGTTAAAAGCGCAGAGAGCATCATGAAGAACAAGGAACACACCAGGCAGGTCCGAGATACTGTTGTGAAGAATTTTAAAGCCGGATTTGGATACAAAAAGATTTCCCAAGCTTTAAACATCCCAAGGAGCACTGTGCAAGCGATAATATTGAAATGGAAGGAGTATCAGACCACTGCAAATCTACCAAGACCTGGCCGTCCCTCTAAACTTTCAGCTCATACAAGGAGAAGACTGATCAGAGATGCAGCCAAGAGGCCCATGATCACTCTGGATGAACTGCAGAGATCTACAGCTGAGGTGGGAGACTCTGTCCATAGGACAACAATCAGTCGTATATTGCACAAATCTGGCCTTTATGGAAGAGTGGCAAGAAGAAAGCCATTTCTTAAAGATATCCATAAAAAGTGTTGTTTAAAGTTTGCCACAAGCCACCTGGGAGACACACCAAACATGTGGAAGAAGGTGCTCTGGTCAGATGAAACCAAAATTGAACTTTTTGGCAACTATGCAAAACGTTATGTTTGGCGTAAAAGCAACACAGCTCATCACACTGAACACACCATCCCCACTGTCAAACACGGTGGTGGCAGCATCATGGTTTGGGCCTGCTTTTCTTCAGCAGGGACAGGGAAGATGGTTAAAATTGATGGGAAGATGGATGGAGCCAAATACAGGACCATTCTGGAAGAACCTGATGGAGTCTGCAAAAGACCTGAGACTGGGACGGAGATTTGTCTTCCAACAAGACAATGATCCAAAACATAAAGCAAAATCTACAATGGAATGGTTCAAAAATAAACATATCCAGGTGTTAGAATGGCCAAGTCAAAGTCCAGACCTGAATCCAATCGAGAATCTGTGGAAAGAACTGAAAACTGCTGTTCACAAATGCTCTCCATCCAACCTCACTGAGCTCAGGCTGTTTAGCAAGGAGGAATGGGAAAAAAACTTGTCTCTCGATGTGCAAAACTGATAGAGACATACCCCAAGCGACTTACAGCTGTAATCGCAGCAAAAGGTGGCGCTACAAAGTATTAACTTAAGGGGGCTGAATAATTTTGCACACCCAATTTTTCAGTTTTTGATTTGTTAAAAAAGTTTGAAATACCCAATAAATGTCGTTCCACTTCATGATTGTGTCCCACTTGTTGTTGATTCTTCACAAAAAAATACAGTTTTATATCTTTATGTTTGAAGCCTGAAATGTGGCAAAAGGTCGCAAAGTTCAAGGGGGCCGAATACTTTCGCAAGGCACTGTACATGACTTTCTAAAAAATAAAAATGTGAAACCACTGCAATGGATCTAAGCAAAACAGATTTGATGGAAGCTAGATTTAGTGACGTCCGCTCTGGCTCCAATGAGGACAGATGGCCCCACTTGATATCCTGCAATGATTCTCTGGGCCCCTCTCCACTATTCCTGCCGTGCTTACTACACTGAAACATGGACTGACTTTTGGGGCGTCCACAGCTACATGCGACAACTCGTTTTCCACTTTGACAAAGGTGTTCAGTCAGCACAGAAGAAGCATGCTACAGCTAAGGAAAGCTCAACTAATCTAACTGGCATTTTAGGGGGATCTTACGTGAAGATTTCAGGGAGAATGGAATGATCGATGACTCAGGAAGTTCCACAGAGCATCAAAGAGGCTGCAACTCTTTTGAAAAGTTATAGATTAAAACAATGTAGCTGGTTGTTTTTTTACCCCGTTTCCCCCCCAATTTCATGGTATCCAATTGGTAGTTAGTCCTGTCTCATCGCTGCAACTCCCGTACGGACTCGGGAGAGGCGAAGGTCGAGAGCCGTGCGTCCTCCGAAACACAACCCAACCAAGCCGCACTGCTTCTTGACACAATGCCCACTTAACCCGGAAGCCAGCCAAACCAATGTGTCGGAGGAAACACCGTGCACCTGACGACCGTGTCAGCATGCACTGCACCCTGCCCGCCACAGGAGTTGCTAGTGCGCGATGGGACAAGGACATCCCTGCCGGCCAAACCGTCCCCTAACCCAGACGGCGCTGAGCCAATTGTGCACCGCCCCATGGATCTCCCGGTCGCGGCAACAGAGCCTGGACTCGAACCCAGAATCTCTAGTGTCACAGCCTTAGACCACTGCTCCACCCGGGAGGCCCGGCTGGTTGATTTTTATTGAAATCTTGCTTTAGTGTGTAGGGCGCCGCCCATGGTGTTGATAGAGCATGGTGGAGATTGTGCCATTGAACCGGTCACTTCTTGGTCAAAAGCATTTGAACGTTTATGTTTTATTGTGGTATAGCCAGATATAAGGGGAATTCAATAACATTCCAATACAAGAACCCCCAAAAATGTGTCACTTTATCCTGACATCGGGTCTGATCTGTGGTGTGGTCTTTAATAACCTGTTTAGGTCACTGATGACAGGGAGAGGTAATTACTCACTGTTTAGATGCTAATGACAGAATCTCTCAGGCATCTTGAGAAACATTCTATACAATAACTGTACTTTCATGTAAAATGACTAGAGAAAGTACAGTAGAAGGTGTAAGTGCAGAGCCGTGGTCAAGTGGGTAACACTCACAGCACATGATGCCTCTGGGGTTAAATCCCCGTATCCATCCTTCCTCATGTGTCTCCAACCTATTTATCTCCCCACCTGTTTCATGCCTGTCAAATAAAGTAAAAAAATACTGAGGGGAGAGGAATTCCCCCCAAAATTGAAAGAAGATGTACTGTAACTAAAAACTACACAGAAAATGGGCCAATGAGGAAAAAGATACAAGCCATTACAATGGCATACTGTCAGTATGCAGGCTATGTGCTGCATGTAGGGCCTCCGTCCACTAGAAAGTCAGTCGGGGTCTCAACTTACAACAGCAGTTTTCCTCTGTCAGTCACTGACAGTCAATCAATTAGCCCATATCAGCTAACATTTTATTGATTGCTAGGTAAGTTAGTCTAGCCAGCTATCTTGTAGTAATCTTGGCTGAATTATTGACCTGGCACACAAGACACATGCCCAGGGGCCCTCATTGATTTTGTAAGAAACTCTAGCTCAGATATCATATGAACATTGCATAAGTCATGGAAAAATGTGCTGAACAGCAGGGAACAGACTTTAAAACTGCAAAATGTTCTTCCTATCCCATAGCAAAATCTGTTAAATCACATGAAATTAGTTTAAAAAATGCTAAAGTTTCTTTCTGCCCCATGAAATGTGTAGAATGGCAGCTAAATGTACTTTAAAACTGCAACATTTTCCCTACGCCCCATGGCAAATTGTGTAGAATTGCAGGACATTAACTTTAAAGCTGCAATATGTCACTTTTTGGGGGAGTTCTAGATCTGTCAATCTCAATGAAAGCAAGTCTAAGA
This sequence comes from Oncorhynchus mykiss, assembly GCF_057628025.1. Lineage (NCBI taxonomy): Eukaryota > Metazoa > Chordata > Actinopteri > Salmoniformes > Salmonidae > Oncorhynchus > Oncorhynchus mykiss. The sequence continues at coordinate 36,074,423 of NC_143032.1, forward strand.
AGTGGTAGATATGTCCTGTGTGCGCTATTTCTATGCGCAGATAAGTTACTTTCTGTTTTGTACACCAGCTGAAATACAATATATTTGGTTATGGAAAAGTTATTTCACAGCGGCTTAGATGGTATAATGATTTTCCACATTGCTTGTTTTGTCACAAACTGAAATTAGGCGAACTATCAGAATTTTAGCAACCGGGAAATGGCGACGCAATTTCTGCATATTGTACCTTTTTAAAGCTGCACATCTCTCCACCGCCAAGAGGGGGGGTCACTAAAATGTTCTGCCCACGAGGTGGGTGGGCGCTAGAGGCGGCCCTACATACTGGTGTTTGTTCCCCCAAATCAGCTTTTACTGTAAGGAAAGTGAAAGCTTTCACTCCAGAAGAACAGAGGCTGTTTAAGAGTAATGACAGTGACAGCTTGTCTTCACTGTCATTTTTGGCCCATAACTTAATGCTGAAGGGGACGTGAGACTGGGAGAATCCTGTCTATCAGTGTCAGGATTCATCACAACACCAGCTGGTTTGTTAACACGTGTTGACTTCTCCACAGCTGGTCTGTGGGTTTTATCCCTCGCTCCATCCTCTCCTTCTTTTGACACCCTGGTTTGTCATTACCCCCTCTCCAGGTGTTCATGTAGGTGTGGAGGAGTCTGGTAATCCCACCGAGACGAAGCTTGTCCCTCAGGGCCCTGTCCTACCCGTTGGGCCAATACCAGATGGGGCCCTACTACATATGATGGAGACTGGGGAGGCAGGAGCCCCCGGAATCACCATCTCTTCCAAACCGCCCAAAGGGGCCGACGGCAGCATGTCCACCCTCAAGGGCTTCGCTGGAGCCCCAGGTGAGATCTAGGGGTAGCTGGGAGAGAGGATAGGAACAAGTACAGAATGCATTTGCACATCTACACACACCCCAAGCACATGCAAGTAGGTATGTTTGCAAGATTAATTGCATTCTTTCAAAACTTCATGAAATGTATCTTGGTTATTTTACAGCCTCCCCACCCTCTACAGGGTATTTAAAGCCTAATATGCCAGTGGTTTCTGGTAAGTGCTATTTGACTCATATGATTTACTATCAATATACAATGTTGAGTCTCCTGAAAATGAACCTCTTTCAACAGTTGCCCACATTCCTCTGAGGCCGTAAATTACACAAATCATGTTTCACTTTAACAGGCAAGATATTTAGTACTCTTGTTCAGATAAATTCCATAGTATTCCAATCTGCTACTGCATGGAAAAGAATTGTCCCAATAACCACTTTTAAGAATGTGTGTCAATGTGACAGATTAAACTTTAACCCTGTATCAGGTGAGCGGGTGTCCTTCTCGGCTGGTCTCAACCGCTTGCCCTTCCCTGGGGAGGTGGGTATCATCCGCTTCAACAAGGTGTTGGTAAACGATGGGGGACACTATGACCCTTACACAGGTAACGACTATATCACCATCACACACATACAGATATCACCACACTAATCTAGATGTCAACTACAACCTATCACATCTAGGTGACAATACAGATTAATGTTTGTTCCCTCTCGCAGTTGACATGTATGAGTGCCCCCTTGTGGCTGATAGGTTTCCTCTGACCCTCTTCATGTCTTCCAGGCATCTTTCACGTTCCCATGGAGGGCCGCTACCTGCTGAGTGCTGTGCTGACAGCCCAGAGAGGTGCCAAGGTGGAGGCGATGTTCTCTGTGTCCAACCGCAGCATCCAGAGGCTGGACACGGCCGGTTACCTGCCTGATAATGGTGGAGGAGGTGGGGCTGGCTCCACCAGCTGTGACTGCGGAGGCTCTGCCTCCCTGAGCCTGGTTCTCACTCTGATGCGTGGGGACAGGGCAGGTTTAGTCATGACCGCAGGCAAACTTGCCATCTCGGAGAACACAGAGGTCCTCTCAACATTTAGCGCCGTGCTTCTCTACCCCACCCCCTCAAAAAAATAGCTGCCATGTTATAGACAAAGTTACCCCCTTAAAAAAAAAAAAGAGAACCCCACCAATGATATTGCTTTATGTAGCTCCACCCTCAAAACAACACCCATTCTACTTTAGATGTATGCCTCGTTCACGTGTTAGCCGGAACTAGGAAACTCAAATTTGACTTGCTAATTGATTGTAGTTCTACACGTGTCGTGTTCAACCAGTTAGCAAGATGGTCATTTCTGAGTTTCCTAGTTCCCGACAAGCACGTGAACGTGGCAGTAGTATGCCCAACATTGCATGCCTTACAGGTATTTTAGTAAAACAGGTAGATTGCTTTAACATACTATCATATGACAGAGCTTTCATACAAAAAGAGATCAAATATAAGTATCAAATATTTGATCATAGGATTCTTATGGAGGGGATGGGGCAGGCTACTGCCATTTATGGAGTATTAACATTTAGTGATTGATTATATTTGAAATGTTTGAATGTGTGCTTGTGTTGATGTGTTCCATTTGTTGTAGTTATTTTGAAATGACTATTTTATGAGAACCATCAATTATAATACTGTACATACAGGTAACTGACAAATTAAAAGAAACCAAAGTTTCTTAATAGGGCGTGGGGCCACCACAGCTTCAATGCGCCTTGGCATAGATTCTACAAGTGTCTGGAACTCTATTGGAGGGACGCGACACCATTCTTCCACGAGAAATTCCATCATTTGGGGTTTTGTTAATGGTGGTGGAAAACTTTCAGGCACCGGCCCAGAATCTCCCATAAGTGTTAAATTGGGTTGATCTGGTGACTGAGACCACAATGGCATATGGTTTACATTGTTTTCATGCGCATCAAACCATTCAGTGACCACTTGTGGATGGGGGCATTGTCATCCTAGTCGTGTTAGCCCCAAAAAATTGCTAAAATAATGTATAAAATGCCCAGCATTTTATACATGACCCTACACATGATGGGATGTTGATTGCTTAATTAACTCAGTGTTCCACCTGTGTGGAAGCACCAGCTTTCAATATACTTTTGTATCCCTCATTCATCAAGCGTTTCCATTGTTTTGGTAGTTACCTGTAGCATCGTTAGAGGAACTAACGTTAAACAAATAAGCTGGTCATTTTTCTACATGACAAGGGATACAGAACTTTTCAACAAGGACAGTTGTTTTGAAAGGTATTTTTTGTATTTCAACACATTCCAATGAGTCAATGTTCTTTAGGACCAATGCCTGAAAAGGAAATGTTTCAGTACCTTTTCTTGGATCAGAGGACTAGAATTCAGCCCCGGGGGCCAGTAATAAAATATGTGTTTAAACAGTGGCCATGAGTGTTTATTAACTAGGGTATTGTGTTAATAATATTATTATTATATAGGCCTACTGTTTATAGTATCACTATAAATTATGACCGAATGGTATCACAAGTGTTTCTTACATGAATTACAGTCAGTTTTGTTTAGGAAAAAGTGGATTGCATGTTCAAACAGTAGTAGGAGGTGCTCATTTAAATAATGGAATGATGTATCAGAAGTTGGTGCCACACTCTCCATTCTAACACATCTTTATCCGACGAAGGTCTCGGAGCAAAATGTCACGCTGTGTTTTTAACAGAGCCGTTTAGCTAGATGAAGAGCTTTTCTAAAACTCACACCAGACATCTGCATGGAATCTTCAAATGTATTTATTCTTGTGGTAACCATTCGTATCCCAAAACACACACTTCAATGTACACGGTGACAGACGCAAAAAGGCATTTTGAGATTGGAAAGAGTGAGAAGTGGGAAATGAATCTCTTAACAGATACACTGATCACGATCCAAGCAGCTGCTGAAAATAACTACAAATACCAGAGCGTTAGGATGTGTATAACTCTTCCACACACACACACAATAGCTCTTTCATAGAAAGAATGACATCTTTACCGAGGAACTCTGCAACACCATCACATACAACAGCCAAACGAGGATGCCAAACTAAACCTACATTTTAGTTCCAAATATACAAGACTAACCCAAGCTATAACAGAAATATATCCAATGAAGAAGAATTCATTTCATAAACATTGTAAAGGTAACCCATAAAATGTCGGCTAAAAGTTTCAACATAATACTGTAATTGTGCTTTCAGTGCAAATTAGTCCGTCTCCATCCAAAATCTCCCGTGCTGTGTGTGTGTGTGAGCAACATCTACACTTTAGAAAGTGCTTCCTTCACCTTTAACCTGACTACAGCTACCTGTCCGTATGTCTTAAACATTGAGCCAGCTCAGATATATTACATCTCTACCAATTAAGACTTGTGCCAGTTCCACTGGCAGCTCAGAGAACAATCTCAGTTAAAGCTTAGCATGCACTGTAAGTTAAGGCCTTTCCAAGCAGCGTGATTCTCCAAATTAACATCTAACCATATTGCAACAACATAACTGTTATAATTATAAGCAGACTGAACCAAATGAGAAGTGAAAAGTCAGCATTAACACTCAAGCCATATAATCACCTAACCTTACAACTAAGCTGGCCTTCTTTCTCTTCACATTGTAAGGCTGTACAGTCTGTTAGAATGTATGCCTATGTGTATTATGTGAGGCAGTTCTTATTGATATCTTCACGAGTGCTTTTGTACCTGGGGAGCACTAAACAATTGAGTAAGCATCAGCATCAGCAGACGCATAGTATACAGTCATCAAAGCTGATATTAAGGAAGTGCAAGCAATCACGGAAAGAGCCATGAAATTATCACGCAACACACAATATTGCCTATGCCGATTTGAGGTTGATTTCAAGTGATTTTTTTTTTTTCATCCAAAAAACAAAGTTTATCTACCGTACCAAAGTGTCTGTTAATTACTACCTTAATACATGAAAATAATACCACAGCTGTGGGAATTGTCCAATCAGAATCAGGGCAGCTCCTGAAGACCGACTTCAGTGATTGGTTGTCTCAGAGCAGCTCCTCAAGACAGACGTCATCGATTGGCTGTCTCCAGAAGCAGAAAGAACTGAATTCTGGGAAACTGAAGGTGGCGCTCTGCTCCTTACTGCATAAAGGAAAAACGTGCTCTACCAGTTCACTCAGTCGGCCGTACCTACATTGAGACAGGCAAGGGGTTAGATAACAGTTACTTACTGACCAAGGTCGGAATTCAAAGGCACATGGTCAACAAATGCACCGCACTTGACTTTGAAGGTAATTTACGCCGGAGCCAAATACTTCCAAAGAAACCCACACAACTGACATACAGACAGATAAACAGACCTGCAAAGTAGCTACTTACGATGTTTTATTGCCTTTTGATTGCTCTAGGATGAGCTCTCCTTTGGGATTGACTGTGAATATCCGACACACAGGGACACCCACTTGCTTATAGGCAAACACATCCTGAGCCAAAAATGGAAGAGTCATCTTAACAGTCCCCCTATTCTGATATTCAAAATTAGGTATATAATTACAAGATAAAACAAAGCTTACATTTGTTCGGTTTCCAAAGGCTGCATAGAAGGGATGTGTGTTTGGGTAGAAGAGGTTCTTGATGTCTGTGAGGCATTCAATCTTGAACTTCTCTGGCTTCTTTTCAATTACCTCCCTTAAAGAAGTTTAAGGTAAAATAAAATGCTTGAAATGTAAGCATATTACAAGACTATTACAATGTTTAAATCAACCCATTTTGCAACACCATCATAACTGTATCAGAGTTTCTAAACCCAGATGCCCAACAGCTTCTACCCCCAAGCCATAAGATGCTGGAAAATTAATCAAATGGCCACCTGGACTGTGTACATTGACCGTCAAAGGAGTGCCTTTGACATGACGGCCTGCACATGCGCAGTTCGGCTCCGAGACAACCGTTAAACCCAATGACGTGTTTCTGCACATGAACTTAGCTAGGCAACGTCGCCATGACATCACCCATTTCAATTGACCTGATTGCGCATTTCTACTGGAGAAGCAGTTTCTATACATCTTTATACTAAACTATATGACTGTATTACAATAATAAACAGACTGACCAAGTGAGAAAGGAAAGGTCAGTTTTACCTATGAAAGGCAGAGAAGAGGCTGCTAGGGGAGAGCATGAGGGGTCCTTGAGGCAGGATGGTACCCCGGTCATTCACCCAGTGCAGGTACCCTCTGGTCATGTCGGCCATGCCGATGGCCCGCGCCGAACAGTACAGGAACTTGTAACCATTCCTGAAGACAGTAGACATGCGTACTGAAGTAACTGCAACCTCAACATGCATATAGAGCCTACATTGGATCATTATCCTAGCCACTCACTCGAATTGTTGAGCTACTGGAATTTATTTCTATTTTTATGTGGAACAAGAATGTGAATAGTCATGCATAAGTGGTGAAGGTCAGAAACGGTAGCTCTGGGGCCGTATGTATCAAATGCTTCAGAGTAGGAGAGTTGATTTAGGATCAGTTTCGCCTTTCAGATAATAAATAAGAACAGGCTCTATTCAGTCTGGATAGCTGAACCGTTACAGATTGCGCAATAGAAATGTAAAAGTCATTTCCAATATACACAGCGTTTAACTTGAATGCAGCCACCGCTAACGTGGGAACATTGCCTTTGCTTTTTTTTTTTTAAAGCTGAACTTCCACGATACAGATTGAATAGAGGCCCTAATCCTAGATCAGTACTCTCACTGAGACACTTTACACATACAGCCACTGGCCTGGGGCCTACTTACTCATGCACTGAGTGGTAGAGCTTAGCGATGCCTTGATGAGTCCAGTCTTTTCCAAGCTGAGGGAGGATTTGGCCAAACACATCTGACCTAAGAAAATAAGCATTTTGTCAGGCTTCAAAACGAGATTCACCACCTGGAGGAATTAGCTAGTGTGAATGCCTTACAGGATTATAATAATAACTTAAGAACTGATTAATTAAGTGTAATCATGATCTGATTACCAGACAGACCTCCAGTATCAAACAAACAAACTGTGAGATTAAAAGATCAGGAGAGGACCTTAATCCAACTCCCTATATAGTGCACTAGTTTTGACCAGGGCCTTATGGTGCACTAAGAGGGGAATAGGGTGCCATTTGGGACACAGCCTCAGACAGTAGGAGTTGACATTGAGTGGTGTTATAGGCTTTTGGTTTTTCTCTCAAAGTGAATTTCGAAGGATGATTCTGTGTGGGTGTGGCACGCTCCGATTGGAATCCTACTCATTGATCAGGATGGGTTGCACTTGTCGTCCTCGTTAGTCAGAAGAGGTTTCACATGTGCTATTTTTTTTAGCTCGTTCTCTTTAAGCTGATAAACAAAGCCTTTTATCTTGCATCTCCCCTGTTTGGTTGTTTGGCTACACATTTATTTTCAGTCCCTAACCCAAGTTGGTGTGGGTTTACTTTTGTTTTAGCTTGTCTGTTACTGGGAAAATCTAGTGGGTGTCCATGGTTGGTGTGTTAAGACCATAGAGAATGATGGAGGCTTTAAAGTGGCCAAAAAGCCATTTTAGCATGGGCAGAGCCATTGAAGGCTTCTGCCATTTTAAAGTAGTCAACTGGGTGGGGATTCCTATGGGTTCTAGCCTCAATGGCGCTGGCCATGCTGTCCCAGACGCTATAATGGCACAGATGTAAAAATGAGTTCTCTATCTCTATGATTAAGACCCTACTCAAGTTTGCTTGGCCGGCAGTCAGTAGGCACCCACTTGTATGCCTTTCAGAACCCATTTTAAAACCCCACCTGTTTCGTTTTGGTTGTCCGCGGCTCATGTTTGTACCATTTTTCTGTTGAGCGAAAGTATTTTTGTTTTCTTATTGGGGAATGTAACACTGGTAATGTAGTTCAACAGCATTGAAAGCCACTTTACTTGGTGATGGTCCCGTCAATGTCGGAGATAATGACTTTGTCATCCCAGTTCCACAGGTAGATGGTGCCCTCGCAGCGACACGTGCCCTGGTACTGAGTGGTGATGCTGAAGGTGACGTCATTAGGCCCCTCCCTCAGTTTCAGACTCACCTATGAGAAGACAGAGATGAAGTGGTGCGTGACAGTGACAGCAAATGGTTTTCCAAATATCTGCTGGGTATTGACAGGTGCTATAATACAGATTAGGAGAGAGGGTGTACTTGCCCCCAAAAGCCTTCAATGGCGCTGCCCGAGAAGCCATTATGGCAAGGATGCAGCGATGTGCACTCTGTCCAACTCTGTGGTAATATAACTTCATAAGTTATGAACGTGGCTCTTACTATCTGGTCAGATGAGAGGCGGAGAGACTTCTTGTAGGAGTGTGATCCGGTTGGTGCTGAAATCTCTGTCTGCACACACTCAGTAGGTACCAGTGCATTCAGCTCTTTAGATTCTTCATCACTGGAGGAGTCTGCTGCTGCTTTCTGCCTGCATTCCAAATAACAACAACCTCATTTCAACATCAGACTTCCTAAAAACAGTCTAAGGTTAAACTAATATGAGTAAAGATGTGAGTAGTTGAGTGAGTAGAACTTGTATATGTTGCCACTAGAGGGCAGTGTCCCAACAATCTGAATTGTCATTCAGCTTCATTTACTACTGAAAGACAAAATGCTGATGAGACTTCTGAACCGGGTGCCTCATGCATGTTCTCAGGGGGACTTCCGATGAGTTACTGTCCCAGAGCTAATCCAGTTTGTCATTTGTTGGTGTCAAGAATATGGGTGAGGAGGGTGACATCAGTGTGTGACTAATTGGGCTTCCCCTTGTGAAACAATGCCAGGGCTGGTGGTGGGGGACAGACAGGGTGGTGCTGGGCTGACTCACTGTGGGACTGCTGGACTTTGTTGATCAAGGACAGGGCTCTCTGTGTCTCTGTGTGTCTCTGACAGGGACTCCTGTCTGTCCAGCTTGGCCTCTGAAGACTGGTGAGAGGAGCAGACATTAATTACCCCATAACGGATCATCATATCAACATTGATTTGAGTATTTATTCAATGATTTATAGTGTAATTACTGCCCATTTTTACATTAAACTCCTTCCTATAGTCATGCAGTACAATGAGCACATGGTTCTCCTCATTCTGACTTGATTAGGCTCATTTACAATGGAAATTAAAACAAATCCAATGCGATTCACATGGAAACTATTTCCTGCCCACACAAACAGAGGCATGAAGAAAAAGAGGGGGAACACCATGAACCATCTGTTCAAGTTGACGAAGCATAGTATCCAGAAAGTAGTTCAGCTAGGGTCAATTTCACTATGAGAACTACAAAGTATCAATACCAGTGGACCTAAAGCGTACTGCAAGAACACCCTGTAGTTGCGTCCCAATTGGCACCCTATTCCCTATGTAGTACGCTCATTTTGATCAGAACCCCTATATAGGGAATAGGGTGCAATTTGGGATGCATTTCCTACCTGTTTGACGCTGCTCTTCCTCCAGAACCACCAGCGGCCAGACTTCTTAGGCATCTTCTCCTTCACCCACGCCTCTTCTGTGGCCTGAGATTAAGTATTTATGAGTACACGCACAGAATGTTGAAGTTAGAACATACAGTTCTAATGCATAACTTGTGATCTACCTTGGGCAGGTTCTTCTGGAAAGCTTGCATACTCAGTATCAACGGAGCTGCCAATGTCCAGTTGTAATATCTGTAAAATAAATAAATAAATAAAATAAATAAATAATCAAACAGTACCAGTCAAAAGTTGGAAACATTTGAAAACATCAAAACTATGAAACATCAAAACTATGAAATAACACATATGGAATCATGTAGTAAGCAAAAGGATGTTCAAATGTAAATATATTTTATATCTGAGATTATTCAAAGTAGCCACCCATTGACTTGATGACAGCTTTGCTCAGTGTGTACATATACACACAGAACACAAATATAAATGCAAGGCAACATGTAAAGTGTTGGTCCCATGTTTCATGAGCTGAAATAAACGATCCCAGAAATGTTCCATACAAAAACCAACAAAAAAAAGCTTATTTCTCTCAGATTTTGGTCACAAATTTGTTTACATCCCTGTTAGTGAGCATTTCTCCTTTGACAAAATAATTCATTCACCTGACAAGTGTGGCATATCAAGAAGCTGATTAAACATTTCCTCATATGAACTGTAATCTCAGTAATCTTAGAAATTGTCACATTTTGCATTTATAAATATGGCGTGTATAAAACACAATATTGAGTTGCACCCCCTTTTCTCTCAGAACGGCCTCTATTCGTCGGGGCAAGGATACAAGGTGTCGATAGCGTTCCAAAGGGATGCTGGCCCATGTTGACTCCAATGCTTCCCAAAGTTGTGTCAGATTGGCTGGATGTCCTTTGGGTGGTGGACCATTCTTGATACACACAGGAAACTTTTGAGCGTGAAAAACCCAGCAGGGTGCAGGTTCTTGCCACACTCAAACTAGTGTGCCTGGCAACTACTACCATACCCCATTCAAAAGCACAAATCTTTTGTCTTGCCCATTCACCCTCTGAATGGCACACGTACACAATCCATGTCTCAATTACCTCAAGGCTTACACATCCTTCTTTAACCTATCTCCTCCCCTTCATCTGCACTGATTGAAGTGGATTTAACTAGTGGCATCAATAGCTTTCACCTGGATTCACCAGGTGAGTCTATGTCATGGAAAGAGCAGGTGTTCTTAATGTTTTGCAAACTAAGTCCATATAAAGTATATTGTATGTGTGTAATACAAATAATTGTGATAAGTTTCATGTTCAAGGAAATCTAATTGTGATCTTCTGTTCAAAATGTCATAGTCTAAGAATTAGTACAATGTAGTAAGATTAATTAGTATGAGTGTGACGGCTGTAACGACTCACCGGTTTGAAATTCTAACCACCAAATTGGGATTGTCAATAATTGCTGGATTTTCAGCAAATTCGTGATATGTGATGATGTGCTCCATGAATTTCTCTGCAATAAAAAAAAAATCTAAGCATTTGCATCACTATTATCATAAGTCTTATTATTATTTGTGGCATTAGTGAGTAATAGTGTACTAGTTTATGATTTGCGTACTTATCAAGGTCCTAGGCTACATCCCAAATGGAACCTATTCCCTACAGGCCCTGGTCAAATGCAATGCATTATACTAGGGAATAGGGTGCAATTTGGGAAACAGCACTAGTCACTATAATGTAACACTTACACAGAGTAGGAAACCTTACCTTTGGAGATTTCAGAGTTCTCTCCGACCCCTCCACAGAGAGACAGGGTGACATCTGGTAGATCCCCAGCCGAGTCAGACAGACAATCGGTCCCGCTGTCGGCCGCTGCACTGCCCACAGACTGGGGAGACTGGGACCCATCGCGCCGGCCCACCTCTACCCAGTGCTTAGGGACCGCCTCGGACTCACTGCAACACACAGACATAACCACAGACTGGTCAGTCACTACAACAGAATACAGGCCCTCGTCAAAAGTAGTGCACTATAAAGGGAACGGGGTGCCTATAAAGGGAATAGGGCTACAATACATGCGATGAAAGACATGATGAGTTACCTCTTGGGACCTAAGTAGCGTGCAACAATATCAGGCTCCATAGCGTTCAGGTCATCCAGGTAAATATCCTCAGGACCCTGGTGTTGACTCCTCTTTCTCACACCTTCGTCACAGAGAAACCGTCAACATTCACAAAAATCATCAACGTTCACATTCGTATAAACATTATAAACGATTCACAAATACTGTTGTTCACCTTTTTCACTTCTGGGAAATCTCTAAGCATTCTGTAAAGCCCCATTCAGACGGAGGGTACATCCTAAATGGCACCCTATTGCCTATTATAGCACACTACTTTTTACCAGAGCCCTATGGGTCCTGGTCAAATGTAGTTAATTATATTGAGAATAGGGTGCCATTTGAGACCTCAAAGCAAACCACTTCCTTCCTGTTATTGTATTCTAAAACACTGCTCTACCAAACACTGTCTGGGTGTAACGTTAGTCAATAACACTGTCTGAGCTCATGAATAAGTAATTTCTGCACTGCACTGCACAATTAGTACCTCTCCTCTTGGACGGGGAGTCAGTCTTGGAGCCAATGGGCCCCAGGTCCCCGGCCATGCGGCTGGCCGCACAGGCAGCAGAGCCACTGTCCCTCCGGCTGGAACCAAGCACACTGGGGGGAGTGGAGGTCCAACGAGCCCTACGCTCAGGCTTGGGCAGAAGGGGGGTGGGGTTGGGATAGGGCTCTGCTGTGAGAGCACCTGGCTCTAGTTTGAAGGGACACAGTTCAGGTTGGGGGGGACAATGGGTTTCAGATAGAGAGTCGGGTGGGTGGTGTTTGGAGCTATGGAGGGCACTTTGTTTGGGAGTCCGGGGTTCTGGTTTGACGATGGCAGGTCCACACACAGGGTCCAGAGTGTTGTGGATGCCCCCTGCCTCCACCCCCATGGCGTCAGAGCTGAAGATGACCCTGAAGTGGGTGCTCTCTGATGGAGTTATAGTTACCGTCTTAGTCAGCTCCGAGCGCTCTTTCTTACAGACCTGGATAAAGAGAGACAATATGAAATAAGTGGGAATGGGTATATTCATGTCATGACAATTCTGGCATGTTTCCATCTCTGAGATGGAGGACATACAGTCTATACTTCCCAAATGGCACCCTATTCCCAATAGTGGCCTATGGGCTCTGTTCAAAAGTTGCGCACTATATAGGGAATAGGGTGCCATTTGAGACGCAAGACCCAGGCCTTACCCTGGTGGATTCTGGGAACTCTCCCCAGGACCACTGCATGTGTGACTCTGCTCTGAGCATGCTCTCTGATGACTTCACCATCAGCTCAGAGTCGCTCTTTGGAGACATGGGCTCGGACAGGGATCTTGAGGATCTGCTGAAATCAACAACAAAAAAACTCCCAATACATTCACTTTGAACACAAGAGGACATGTATACACAGCTCTACAGGCCGTTTTTTTAAACGTTTGTCGTAGCACTTCAATTTAAATCTACCTAGGGCCAGGATTGATACCAAGGCATGTTACAGAGCAGCAAACTGGACAGCCGGCAACACACCTTTTAAGGTCATTTTTGCTTGAGCCAACATCACGTCAGAGACATTGCGCCTTTAAAAGGTGCATTGACGGTTGTCCAGTGCGCTGCCCCACAACGTGCCTTGGATTGACTCCCCAGCCCTAGTATCGGTTACGTCAAATCCTAAGAAACCAAAAATCTCCAATGATCCTGTCTGTGTGTATGATCTGTGTAAATATTTGAATAAGAAGTTAATAAGTAACTGACTGACTGAGGGGGTCATACCTGAGGCTGCCGCCGGTAGACCAGTCTCCATCAGAGAAAGGATATCTGTCCAGAGAGTGGAGGGTGGGGTGCTGCCTGTTTTCCACTGTGTCCTTCACTGTAGAGAACGAAGAGGCCCTGAGGAGGTAAAGAACATCACACCATTAACCGCAGGGTTAACACTACACACTATGCAGAGCAGACCCACCCAGACCCAGAATACATACCAAATTGCACCCTATTCCCATAGGCTAAAAGCAGTGCACCATGTAGGGAATAAGGTGCCATTTTGTAGGTACCCAAACTTCCATGGATTTACCTGCTGTTGTTGTGTGTGCCACCGTGCTCATCGTCTGAGCTCAGCTCACAGACCTCCTCCCCACAAGCAGTAGGGGTCTGTTGCTCCTCCTTCCGGGGATCTGCTTTGTGCTTCCTCCTGCGTCTCTTCTTCTTTTTCCCTGCTGTGGTGCTGGGGGGGGGGAGGGTGGCAGAGGAGGAGGCTGGGTCCTCTGAGCACCCCTGAGGGGGCTGCAGCCCACCCTCCAGACCCGACCCTCCAGCTCTAGACTCTCTGCCCCTCCACAGAGCCTCCTCTGTCGGGATAGGCGAAGTCACAAGGTGGGCAGGGACGATCTCCTGGGATGGGGTGACAAAAAGAGAGACGAGTCACAAGTTTACGTTATAGAATGCATCCCCAATGGCACCTTATTCCATACATAGTGCACTACTTTAGATCAAAATAAGTGCATTTTTGGGGGGAATAGGGTGCCATTTGGGATACATAGTCAGTAATAAGCTATGTCAACAGTGGTTGACCAATAAAAAAATTAAAAAACTCACATTATGCTGCTCCGTTTCCTGAACAAAGAAGGCCTCTCCGTTGTCCCCCAGCTTCATGTGCAGCTCCACTGGTTCTCCATTGATCTCAATGTCAATCTGCAGAGGTAATGGAAAGGTCAGCCACCGATTTATGGAGGAACTCTGGGGCCATAGGTATCAAGCATCTCAGACCAGAAGTGCTGATTTAGGATCAGTTTTGCCCATAAGATTACATGGACAGGGGAGGGGGCACTCCTATTCGAAGATGCTTGATATACTGTACACAGCCGGTAGTGTACTAACTGGAAGATGCAACTGAATTATTAGGCGAAACTGCCGTTTAACTGAGGCCTGGTAACCACATGAGAAGGTATGACTGAATTTATCAAACATTCTCAAAACAACACTTTACAATAACATCCAGTAACAAACCAAGGCATTAATAAACAATGTTATAGTGTGCTTGCTTAATTCAGCAAGACCACTCTAGATATTGGGCATAGGCCTACTTATTATTATTGTGTGCTTGCAAGCTCAAAATAACATTTTTTTTTTAGGCTAACACTATGCTATGGTTCCTGAATGCAAACTGGGCCAACAGATGACCTGCCTGCAGTACATCATAGTGTTTACTGTTAAGCTTAATGGGATACTTTGTGATTTTGGTAATGAGGCCCATTATCTACTTCCCCAGAGTCAGATGAACTCATGGATACCATGTGTATGTGTCCAGAATGAAGGAAGTTACAAGTAGTTCCGCGAGCCAATGCTAGCAGATACCCATAGACTTCCAGTCATTGCACTAATGCTAGTTAGCATTGTCTTGCGAAACTACCTCTAACTTCCTTCCTACTGGACACAGAGATGTAAAAATGGTATCCACGAGTTCATCAGCCTCCTCCTTGACTGTGTTTGTGTTAAAAAATGATCCGCCAAAATTGTTGCAACCTCTATTACTAGCCTATTCAACCTCTTCCGTATCGTCTGAGATCCCCAAAGATTGGAAAGCTGCCGCGGTCATCCCCCTCTTCAAAAGGGGGAGACACTCTAGACCCAAGCTGTTATAGACCTATATCCATCCTGCCCTGCCTGTCTAAAATCTTCGAAAGCCAAGTTACTAAACAGATCATCGACCATTTTGAATCCCACCGTACCTTCTCCACTATGCAATCTGGTTTCCAAGCTGGTCATGGGTGCATCTCAGCCACGCTCAAGGTCCTAAATGATATCATAACCGCCATCGGTAAAAGACAGTACTGTGCAGCCATCTTCATCGACCTGGTCAAGGGTTTCGACTGTCAATCACTGTATTCTTATCGGCAGACTCAACAGCCTTGGCTTCTCAAATGACTGCCTCACCTGGTTCACTAACTACGTCTCTGATAGAGTTCAGTGTGTCAAATCAGAGGGCCTGTTGTCCAGAACTCTGGCTGTCTCTATATGGGGGTGCCACAGGGTTCAATGCTCGGGCCGACTCTCTTCTCTCTCTGTGTGTGTGTGTGTGTGTGTGTATATATATATATATACATACATATACACACACACACACACACAGTGCCTTGCGAAAGTATTCGGCCCCCTTGAACTTTGCTACCTTTTGCCACATTTCAGGCTTCAAACATAAAGATATAAAACTGTATTTTTTTGTGAAGAATCAACGACATTTATTGGACATTTTTTAACAAATCAAAAACTGAAAAATTGGGCGTGCAAAATTATTCAGTCCCCTTAAGTTAATACTTTGTAGCGCCACCTTTTGCTGCGATTACAGCTGTAAGTCGCTTGGGGTATGTCTCCATCCGTTTTGCACATCGAGAGACTGACATTTTTTCCCATTCCTCCTTGCAACACAGCTCGAGCTCAGTGAGGTTGGATGGAGAGCATTTGTGAACAGCAGTTTTCAGTTCTTTCCACAGATTCTCGATTGGATTCAGGTCTGGACTTTGACTTGGCCATTCTAACACCTGGATATGTTTATTATTGAACCATTCCATTGTAGATTTTGCTTTATGTTTTGGATCATTGTCTTGTTGGAAGACAAATCTCCATCCCAGTCTCAGGTCTTTTGCAGACTCCATCAGGTTCTTCCAGAATGGTCCTGTATTTGGCTCCATCCATCTTCCCATCAATTTTAACCATCTTCCCTGTCCCTGCTGAAGAAAAGCAGGCTCAAACCATGATGCTGCCACCACCATGTTTGACAGTGGGGATGGTGTTCAGGGTGATGAGCTGTGTTGCTTTTACGCCAAACATAACGTTTTGCATAGTTGCCAAAAAGTTCAATTTTGGTTTCATCTGACCAGAGCACCTTCTTCCACATGTTTGGTGTGTCTCCCAGGTGGCTTGTGGCAAACTTTAAACAACACTTTTTATGGTTATCTTTAAGAAATGGCTTTCTTCTTGCCACTCTTCCATAAAGGCCAGATTTGTGCAATATACGACTGATTGTTGTCCTATGGACAGAGTCTCCCACCTCAGCTGTAGATCTCTGCAGTTCATCCAGAGTGCTCATGGGCCTCTTGGCTGCATCTCTGATCAGTCTTCTCCTTGTATGAGCTGAAAGTTTAGAGGGACGGCCAGGTCTTGGTAGATTTGCAGTGGTCTGATACTCCTTCCATTTCAATATTATCGCTTGCACAGTGCTCCTTGGGATGTTTAAAGCTTGGGAAATCTTTTTGCATCCAAATCCGGCTTTAAACTTCTTCACAACAGTATCTCGGACCTGCCTGGTGTGTTCCTTGTTCTTCATGATGCTCTCTGCGCTTTTAACGGACCTCTGAGACTATCACAGTGCAGGTGCACTTATATGGAGACTTGATTACACACAGGTGGATTGTATTGATCATCATTAGTCATTTAGGTCAACATTGGATCATTCAGAGATCCTCACTGAACTTCTGGAGAGAGTTTGCTGCACTGAAAGTAAAGGGGCTGAATAATTTTGCACGCCCAATTTTTCAGTTTTTGATTTGTTAAAAAAGTTTGAAATATCCAATAAATGTCGTTCCACTTCATGATTGTGTCCCACTTGTTGTTGATTCTTCACACAAAAATACAGTTTTATATCTTTATGTTTGAAGCCTGAATGTGGCAAAAGGTCGCAAAGTTCAAGGGGGCCGAATACTTTCGCAAGGCACTGTATATCAATGATGTCGCTCTTGCTGCTGGTGATTCTCTGATCCACCTCTACACAGACAACACCATTCTGTATACATTTGACCCTTCTTTGGACACTGTGCTAACAAACCTCTAAACGAGCTTCAATGCCATACAACACTCCTTCCGTGACCTCCAACTGCTTTTAAATGCTAGTAAAACTAAGTGCATGCTCTTCAACCGATTGCTGCCTGCACCCTCCCGCCCGACTAACATCACTACTCTGGACGGTTCTGACTTAGAATATGTGGAAAACTACAAATACCTAGGTGTCTGTTTAGACTGTAAACTCTCCTTTCAGACTCACATTAAGCATCTACAATCCAAAATTAAATCTAGAATCGGCTTCCTATTTCGCAACAAAGCCTCATTCACTCATGCCGCCAAACATACATTCGTAAAACTGACTATCCTACCAATCCTTGACTTCGGCGATGTCATTTACAAAATAGCCTCCAACACTCTACTCAGCAAACTGGATGTAGTCTATCACAGTGCCATCCGTTTTATCACCAAAGCCCCATATACTACCCACCACTGCAACCTGTATGCTCTCATTGGCTGGCCCTCACTACATATGCATTGCCAAACCCACTGGCTCCAGGACATCTGTAAGTTTTTACTAGGTAAAGCCCCACCTTATCTCAGCTCACTAGTCACCATAGCAACACCCACCCGTAGCAGGCGCTCCAGCAGGTATATTGCACGGGTCCTCCCCAAAGCCAACACTTCCTTTGGCCGCCTTTCCTTCCAGTCCTCTGCTGCCAATGACAGAAACGAATTGCAAAAATCTCTGAAGCTGGAGTCTGATATCTCCCTCTCTAACTTTAAGCATCAGCTGTCAGAGCAACTTACTAATCACTATACCTGTACACAGCCAATCTGTAAATAGCACACCCGACTACCTCGTTGCCATATTGTTACTTATCCTCTTGCTCTTTTGCACCCCAGTATCTCTACTTGCACATCTATCACTCTAGTATTAATGCTTAATTGTCATTAATGTTGCGTCTAGGGCCTATTTCTTGCCTTACCTCCCTACTCTTCTACATTTGCACACAGATCTCTATTTTTCCTTTCTTTGATGTTATTGACCGTACGTTTGTTTATGTGTAACTCTGTTGTTGTTTTTGTCGCACTGCTTTGCTTCATCTTGGCCAGGTCGCAGTTGTAAATGAGAACTTGTTCTCAACTGGCCTACCTGGTTAAATAAATAAATAAATAAATAAAAATAAAAATAAAATAAATAAAATAAAATAACATAAAAGGTGCTCTAAGGAGGGATACTGATACCGCCTTAGTTTAGTCAGGCTGAGGAGGCCCAGGCTAAACATCTATTTGGGATGCAGACAGAGTATTAATGGTCTGTTTATGTAAAGAGAAAAGAGAGACACTTGACTCAAGAGATATGCGATGAGGGGGAAATGTTTTCTGTCCATCAATAATGCAACCAGTGGAGTAGCTATACGAGTTTCCAAAAGGATCTTATAAAAGATAGCACTATCAACAAATCCACTACCTGATGATGGGTCAATCCTCCCACACGGTTTCATTACATTCCTCTCTGTACTGTATAAAAGGCCAGCTCTCCCCTTCGCTATGCAGAGGCAAATCTAAAATTGGGTTGCCATAGTGACTGGGGCTAACGGTAGAAGAAGCAGTAGAGAGGTATTCCTGCCAGCATCCCAAATGGCATCTTATTCCCTATTTAGTGCACTACTTTTGACCAGAGCCCTAATGGATCCTGGTCAAAAGTAGTGCACTAAATAGGGAACAGGGTGCCATTTGGGATACAAGTGTCTCAGGGATGATGAGCTAGCCTGGTTGTCCTCCCCCTATTCACTCTCCTCTCTCAGGAGGAAGGTTAATACCTGGATCTGTGTCAGGCAGAAGCACCTCCACACAGCAATATGAAAGGGCCATAATTGCATGCCAGTTATGCATGTGACAGAGGGTAACAAAGACATGCAACCCTGTCATACTAAACTGCCATGACAGACCTGGGCAAAGGTTATCGACATCAAGCGGCCAAAGATAATGGGGAATACAACAACAAGGTATGCATCCCAAATAGCACACTATTCCTAATACAATGTATCACTTTTAACCAGTCTTATGGGCCCTGGTCAAAAGTAGTGCACTGTATGAGGAAATAGGGTGCCATTTGGGACATATGGGGGTGAGGTCATCCTTGGCCATGTGCGTTATGCTTACAGTTTGAGGAAGCTCTGCTTGACTATACACCCACCCCTCTTATTCTCTCTTCCTCAGTTATCCACAAACTCACCACTTTCTCCTTGGAGCGCAGCACACCAAGTTTCCCGAAGCGTACATGGAAGGGGGAGCAGTGGAAGGTCCCGTCAGGCTGTCTGACCACCACCACGTCAATGCAGCCGGAAAGCGTGGCCTGGTTGATGCCCTTATACAGCTCCTTCACAGTCACCAGCACCTGGCCTGCCAGCTGGCCCACGTAGTTCATGGTGTCTACCTGTGGATCACACTGCCAGTAGTGAAGATCAAATTATTTATTATTGTCTGATTGTCCAGTCCTCTCTGAGTTGAAGGGGTAAAATGGCTGCCTATTGTATTGCTGAGCAAAGGGATGGGCCATTCTTGGGAGATTCTCAATTGGTTTTGATAACTCCACTGTCCTCTCCTCCTTTGAAAAATGGCAATGGTAATTGACGAGAGGAAACATGGAAACAAATGCACTTATATGAAATGAGAATGTGTGAAGTGGTAATAATTCATTTTAGAGTTAAAAGGACAATTAACATATTGTTTTTAAATGTGTGCATGCATTTCTCCTCTGAGAAAAAAACAGCTGATTCAAGGGGGTGTGGCAGATTTCAGCTGAGGAGACTCCACGGGAGGAAGCAATCGAGGACAGAGGCAGACTCCTCTGTTCACCTAATAACGATAGACACTTGTCGAGCACTCAACCACTTATCGGTTTCCAGGACACGGAGGAGAGATGACAGAGGAGTCAAGGAGAGGACGGTCTTTTTCCTAAATGAGAATCTCCCCTTGATTCAAAAGGGTCATCATCATCATCATTTGAAAGCTATCAGGTCAAAAGTGTAAGGATCTAAGGTCAGACAATCACAAGACACGGTAATTAATCTCTGTTGCCGAGTAGATCCAGGAAACAAAGCTTGCGTACCATAAACCCATCAATCTATGAGTTGCAGGAAATACAGTGATGATTCACACAGTAACGTGGCGACTTTCATTTACCACAAACGCAGACGAGAAAGACAAAGCACAAGAGAACAGAGCCATGCTGCAACCACTGCCAGTTGAGGGGAAAGTAAACTAGAATCTCACTGTCTGAACACAAAAGTTTCAAATTATCAGAGCATTTGAACCAAGTTGAATGGAACATCTGAAAACAAATAATACAGAGAAAGTAAAATAAAATGTTGTTCTGAAAGAACATTTCAGATTCAGCAGGGGATTTTGGGCTCCCGAGTGGTGCAGCGGTCTAAGAGGTAACACTAAAGTCCCTGGTTCGAATCACATCCGGCCTGAATCACATCCGGCCGTGATTGTGAGTCCAATAGGGCAGTGCACAATTGGCTCAGCGTCGTCCGGGTTTGGCCGTCATCGTAAATAAGAATTTGTTCTTAAAGGAATTGCATAGTTAAATTGAATAAAAATGAATGTGTAAAGACCATGTTAGCTAGGCCTAATGTATTGGTAAAATGTCCCCAATTCTGTAGAGAGGAAAATGGGACCAAACACAAATCTCTAGATGTGGCTGCGGTTACTTACAGATTCACATTTAAAAGGACATCACACTTACAAATCAACATATGTTTTCAGACCTGGAAAGTACTCTAACGTCAAGATGCAATCACATACCAAGACATTGGTTGTGTAGATCCAGTTATGTACCTTCACCCCAAATAAATGGAAAAGATAAGCACTGAATAACTTTCCTGCTATTGGGAGACAGACTAAACTAACCTTGTTGTTCCGGAGGTCCCTAAACACAGAGGGTCTGTCCCATTTCCTTCTATGGCAGTGCTGCATTCAGAATCAGATCACACCAGCAGCATGATGGCTGGGGCCCAGGCCAGGTTCCCATTAGTCACCATATGCATTGCCAATGGCACACTATTCCCTAAATAGTGCACTAGTTTTGACCAGGGACCAAAGCAGGACTCTACATTGCTACCATTTTAAGGGACATACGCTCCTGAAGATTTTGCTTTGCTACCTGGAACTTTTATGTGGGAGCACCAGTGCCCCTAGAAAATAAATCACCAAGGTAAAAATGGTTGTAATGATTTCTTCCCTGTTCCTTTCTGTGTCACCACATGTTCATGTACTACTGAGGCTGCGGGACAGCGAGAGCTTCTGACAATGACAATTACAACAACACTGAATGAACAATGAACACTTATTTTAACTTAATATAATACATAAATCAAATCAATTTAGTCTCAAATAAATAATGAAACATGCGCAATTTGGTTTGGAGAAGAAAGTAAAAGTGCAGTATGTGCCATGTAAAAAAGCTAATGATTAAGTTCCTTGCTCAGAACATGAGAACATATGAAGGCTGGTGGTTCCTTTTATTAACATGAGTCTTCAATATTTCCAGGAATTAAGTTTTTGATTGTAGTTATTATAGGACTATTTCTCTCTATACCATTTGTTTTTCATATATCTTTTACTATTGGATGTTCTTATAGGCACTATAGTATTGCCTGCCTAATCTCGGGAGTCGATAGTTTTGAAGTCATAAACAGCGCTGTGTTTCAAGAATTGTGAAAAACTGCTGGCAAACGGAGGAAAGTGCGGTTTTAATGAACGCTTACGAGCCTGCTGCTGCCTACCACCGCTCAATCAAATCATAGCCTTAATTATAACATAATAAACACACAGAAATATGAGCCTTAGGTCATTAATATGGTGAAATCCAGAAACTATCATTTCAAAAACAAAACGTTTATTCTTTCAGTGAAATACGGAACCGTTCCGTATTTTATCGAACGGGTGGCAACCCTAAGTCTATTGCGGTTACATTGCACAACCTTCAATGTTATATCATAATTATGTAAAATTCTGGCAAATTAATTACGGTCTTTGTTCGTAAGAAATGGTCTTCACACAGTTCGCAACGAGCCAGCTGCATAAACTTAAACTGCTGCATATACCTGGACTCTGTTAATTTATTTAACCTTTATTGAACTAGGCAAGTCAGTTAAGAACAAATTCTTATTTTCAATGACGGCCTAGGAACAGTGGGTTAACTGCCTTGTTCAGGGGCAGAACAAGAGAATTTTACCTCAGGGATTCGATCTTGCAACTTTCCGGTTACTTGTCCAACGCTCTAACCACTAGGCTACCTGCCGCCTCATGCTTACACTGATCGCAAGAGAAGTGACACAGTTTCAGGCACCGCATTGATTACATGCAACGCTGGACAAACTAGTTAAATTAGTAATATCATCAACCATGTGAAGTTAACTAGTGATTATGTTAAGATTGCTCTTTTTTTATAAGATAATTTTAATGCTAGATAGCAAATTACCAGGGCTCCTTGCTGCCTGCACTCACATAATAGGTGGTCAGCCTGCCACACAGTCTCCTCGTGGATTGCAATATAATCAGCGTCCAAACATGCTGATTACCGATTGTTATGAAAACTTGAAATCTGCCATTCTAATTAAATCGGTCTAGTTACCGCATCCATTTTTTTTTTTTACTCAAAAACATATGACATAAACCCATAAATGCCCAATGAGCTTATTTCAACTGTGGTATCCCAACAGAAGCCAAACATAACCTTGTTTTACCAATGTTTGTAAACAAAGTCAAATGTAAACAAACACAGTGTAGCCTCAAAATATGTTTAAACTATAATGTTGATATCATGGAGGGTCAGTCCTTGCATCCAAAGCTCTTTATGAATTTGAGTGCCTTTACATTTCTCCAGCCCCATCCCTTAACCTTTAACTAAACAGTCGTGGGGAATTGCTTTGTTGTTTCAACTACAGATTGCCGCTTTAATAGCTAACAGTTTTCATGGTGTTCCTAAATGTTTCTTTGTGCAAGCCTACATTTTCCAACTTAGGAGCACAAGTGCTCAAACCATGCCTTGTGTGTGGGGTGTAGTGTAGTGTAGTGTGTGTGTGTGTGTGGTGTGCAATAGAGCAGAGATGGGACTGCATAGGAAAATGCTGTGTGCTCAAACCATGAAATGTGTGCATGAAATGTTTGCATGCTCAAACCATGCCTTGTGTGTGTGGTTTGGTGTGTGGTGTGCAGTAGAGCAGAGATGGGACTCAAGGAAAATGCTGTCTAAGCTCTCTTTGTTCACATGGTGTGTGGTGTGGCGATAATAGAAGACCACAAACATTTAAATCCTCACAAACGCAGAGGCCAACCAAGCTGACTGTGAATGTGGGCATTAGAATACAAGGCTACTTCTTCTCAAAGCTTGCAACCCTACTTAGAATGCATTAGGTGTGATCTAGTTCACACTGACTGAGGAGGTAGGTTGGTAGTGAATGCCTTTCTCGCCCACATTCAGACTTAAGCGAGGCTCATAGTCAAGGAAGAACACAGTTTTACTTCCAATCTGGGGCCATAGATATCAAGAGTCTCAGAGTAAGAGTGTTGATTTGGGATCAGTTTTGATTTTAGATTACAATGAATAAGATGGACAGGACAGGGGGAGCTGATCCTAGATCAACACTCCTACTCTGAGAAGCTTGATGCATATGTAATTGAAGTGTAGCTATTAACTGCCCGTAGCAAAGGTCAATCATTTATTATTGTCTGATGTCCAATCCTCACTGAGCTGATGGGGTAAAATGGCTGCCTATTGTATTGCTGAGCAAAGGGATGGGCCATTCTTGGGAGATTCTCAATTGGTTAAGTTAACTCCTCTGTCATCCGTCCTCTCCTCCTTTGAAAAAGGTCAAGGGTAATCGAGGAGAGGGTGGAGGAGAAGAAACATGGAAACAAATGCACTTATATGAAATGAGAATCCCAAAATATACATGTAAATTGGAAATAATTAATTTTAGAGTTAAAAGGATAATTAACATATTGTTTTTAAATGTGTGCTGCTTTTCTCCTCCAAGAAAACAGCTGATTCAAGGGGGTGTGGCAGATTTCGTCTGAGGAGATTCCACGGGAGGAAGCAATCGAGGACAGAGGCAGACTCCTCCGTTCACCTAATAACGATAGACACTTGTCGAGCACTCAACCACTTATCGGTTTCCAGGTCACGGAGGAGAGATGACAGAGGAGTCGAGGAGAGGACGGTCTTTTTCCTAAATGAGAATCTCCCCTTGATTCAAAAGGGTCATCATCATCATCATTTGAAAGCTATCAGGTCAAAAGTGTAAGGATCTAAGGTCAGACAATCACAAGACACGGTAATCTCTGTTGCCAAGTAGATCCAGGAAACAAAGCTTGCGTACCATAAACCCATCAATCTATGAGTTGCAGGAAATACAGTGATGATTCACAGTGTAACGTGACGACTTTCATTTACCACAAACGCAGACGAGAAAGACAAAGCACAAGAGAACAGAGCCATGCTGCAACCACTGCCAGTTGAGGGGAAAGGAAACTAGAAATTTAATCTCACTCTGTCTGAACCCAAAAGTTTCAAACGATCAGAGCAGTTGAATCAAATTGAATGGAGAACGGAACGTCAATTCATATAATACGGGATCTGTAAAAACCATGTTAGCTAGGACTAATGTATTGGTAAAATGTCCCCAATTCTGTATAGAGGAAAATGGGACCAAACACAAAGCTCTAGATGTGGCTGGGGTTACTTACAGATTCACGTTTAAAAGGACATCACATTTACAAATCAACATGTGTTTTCAGACCTCCAAAGTACTCTAACGTCAAGATGCAATCACATCCCAAGACATTGGTTGTGTAGATCCAGTTATGTACCTTCACCAAACACAAATCTCTTGATGTGGCTGCGGTTAAAGCAACACAAAAACATGTTTATCAGAGAGATGGAAAAGTTACTAACGTTAGCATATGGGGTTACGATGAGCATTTGGACATAGACAAACGCTCCATCCTCAGATGGCAGCGGTAACCAGGTCTAGTTGCTGAGCCTTTATTTGCACACATGTGCTACCAATTAAGGTGATCGACAGTCAGTGTCCCAGCTGGCAGAGTCATGAGGCTGCTGGCTTTTGTTGAAGCCTTTTGTTTGAGTCTTTAGTTTCGGCATGCCTTTTTGTATTTTTTTTTTTTTCTTAACATCAAAGAGGATAAATAATTAAATACTGGACTGAAACAGAATATTTACGCAGTGCATGTTTGGCTTAGTCTAACCAAACACAGTGACAAAGCCATAGCCCTAACGTTATTCAAACTTCCACAACCGGCAATCAAACTTGTCAAGGCACTGAAAGAAAAAGCACCCTGCCTGCAAAAACCCCCAATGTCATCTTAAATCTCAACACTGTACATTCCTCTCTAGGTTTCGTCATTCTAGGGTTTTTCCTGTCCACTGTGCTTTCGCTTTTGCTTTGCTTGCTTTGGGGTGTGGCTGTATCTGCTCATTAGACAGGTCCAGTGATGATTTTAGCATGTACATCTTGGTGGGGCAAACTCAAAAATGTTTTGGGGATGCATGCCAGCAAAGCCACTACACAACACTAAACAATACATTAATTGCACTATAACAGTGACAAACAGTGTCCACAAACTGTTTGGGCCTACATAAAACTGTCCCAACAGCAGTCCCAAAACCTTACCACTGCTACACCTAGCTTTCAGCGGAGCCTTGTCTGGCAATGAAAAAGTTAATTCAGCCTCATTTACTACCTTTTTAAAATGGATAGCTAAAATGGCTGACTTGCTTAAACAAATGTGGTTTCCACTGACCATTGAGATGTACAAACTATGGAATAAGGAAACGATGAAAGGATAAGAGGCAAGCCGTAATTTTGATTAAGACATTAATGAGCAGGCTAAGACGGACGCAGTCAATATAACTATTTGTTTAGCACTATTGAAATGTAGTGACAGAATTCAGAACATGGGTCGTTCTTACAGTATTCTCCCTGTGCACCAAGTCAAAACCTTAGGATAAATAAAGGGGTCATATAAGCAGACAATGAAAGCTCTTACAATATTTGATGATTACATTTCTCCAAAACAGGCTCTAGGCTACATATGCACCACCAAGTCAGAACAGCAGGCTAAATTATGAAGGGGAAAGGGACCAAATGATTGGGGTGAGGCACATGGGCTACTAACAGCTTACTTTCTAAGCTACAGTATACATAAATCCCTTGTATATTACATAATTCATGCAGCAGCATACAAGACCTTTATGGACAGTTGTGCTGTGCTCACGTTAACCTGTTAGAGCTCTAGGGGCGCTATTTCATTTTTGGATAAAAAACGTTCCCGTTTTAAGCGCGATATTTTGTCACGAAAAGATGCTCGACTATGCATATTCTTGACAGTTTTGGAAAGAAAACACTCTGAAGTTTCAGAATCTGCAAAGATTGTCTGTAAGTGCCCCAGAACTCATTCTACAGGCAAAACCAAGATGATGCATCACCCAGGAATTAGCAGAATTTCTGAAGCTCTGTTTTCCATTCTCTCCTTATATGGCTGTGATTGCGCAACGAATGAGCCTACACTTTGTCGTTCGCCCAAGGTCTTAGCAGCATTGTGACGTATTTGTAGGCATATCATTGGAAGATTGACCATAAGAGACTACATTTTCCAAGTGTCCGCCTGGTGTCCTGCGTCGAATTCGGTGCGCAATTGCCAGCTGCTTCTACTTTACCATTTGATTCAGGGGAGAAAGCATGTGTCCAAGAACGATGTATCAATGAAGAGATATGTGAAAAACACCTTGATGATTGATTCTAAACAATGTTTGCCATGTTTTCAGTCGATATTATGGAGTTAATTTGGAAAAAAGTTCGCGTTTTGAGGACTGAATTTGGGGATTTTTTTTGGTAGCCAAATGTGATGTATAAAACGGAGCTATTTCTAATACACAAGGAATCTTTTTGGAAAAACTGAGCATCTGCTATCTAACTGAGAGTATCCTCATTGAAAACATCAGAAGTTCTTCAAAGGTAAATTATTTTATTTGAAGGCTTTTATGTTTTTGTTAATGTTGCGTGCTGGATGCTAACGCTAATGCTAACGCTAAATGCTAACGCGAAATGCTAACGCTAGCTAGCTACTTTTACACAAATGATTGTTTTCCTATGGTTGAGAAGCATATTTTGAAAATCTGAGATGACAGTGTTGTTTACAAAAGGCTAAGCTTGAGAGATGGCATATTTATTTCATTTCATTTGCGATTTTCATAAATAGTTAACGTTGTGTTATGCTAATGAGCTTGCTGATAGATTTACACAATCCTGGATACAGGGGTTTTTTCATAGCTAAACGTGACGCAGAAAACGGAGCGATTTGTCCTAAACAAATAATCTTTCAGGAAAAACTGAACATTTGCTATCTGAGAGTCTCCTCATTGAAAACATCTGAAGTTCTTCAAAGGTAAATGATTTTATTTGAATGCTTTTCTGTTTTTTTGTGTAAATGTTGCCAGCTGAATGCTAATGCTAAATGCTACGTTAGCCATCAATACTGTTACACAAATGCTTGTTTTGCAATGGTTGAGAAGCATATTTTGAAAATCTGAGATGACAGTGTTGTTAACAAAAGGCTAAGCTTGAGAGCTAGCATATTTATTTCATTTCATTTGCGATTTTCATGAATAGTTAACGTTGCGTTATGGTAATGAGCTTGAGTCTGTATTCACGATCCCGGATCCGGGATGGGGAGATCAGAAAGGTTAACAGGAAGGTGGCACAACGGCCTTTCTTGTGGGCAAATTTTGTCATCAAAGTCTGGCATTCTCTGGATTGATGTTGCTTTCAAAACAACTAGAAACTCTGAAATAAACAAGGTTGAATCATGACATCAGTGATCTTCACGTAGGAGCTCTAGAAAGAGGCCCGAGTTCCCGACTTGGATTTCCGAGTTATTTTCCCAGTCGGAGCTCGTTCTTCCCCCAGAGTTACCTGTTGTCTTGAACTCACTGAAGTCTGAGATTGCCCGGTTGTTTTGAAAGCAGTAGAAGTCTGGATTGACAGCATGGCCAATGTATTCAACCTTTTCTGGACCATGGCATTGCATGTGAATGTTTATCATTTTAAGCTTGGAAAAGAGAGCTTTAAACCCAAACTTGGACTACACACCCTCTCCACCGAATAGCAGGGGAAGCAAAATAGTGATTGCTTACAACGCATGCAGTTAGTCACTGATTCCTACCAACCACTCATTGTTGAATTTGCAATTTCCAACTTGTTGTTTAACCTCTCTAGGCTAGGGGGCGGTATTTTCACGTCCGGATGAAAAGCGCGCCCAAAGTAAACTGCGTGCTACTCAGGCCCAGGAGCTAGGATATGCATTTCATTAGTAGATTTGGATAGAAAATACTCTGAAGTTTCTAAAACTGTTTGAATAATGTCTGAGTATAACATAACTTATTTGGTAGGCAAAACCCAGAGGACAAACCATCCAGGATTTTTTTGTTGTTGAGGTGACTGTATTCAATGGGTTTTCTATGTGGATCTAGATTTCTACGGCACTTTGTTGCAGTTCCTATTGCTTCCACTAGATGTCAGTCTTTAGAAATTGGTTGATGTTTTTCCTTTGAGTAATGAAGAAGTAGCCATTTCCTATCTGGGTGGATAGCCAAGTGTACTGTTGTGGTTGGTGCACGCGACCTGAAGCTCGCTCCACTTTCATTTTGTCCGCTATTGAATGCAGTTTATCCTGTCTTAAACATTATCGATTATTTACATTTAAAAAAACTAAAGTTGGATCAAGCAAGTTATTTGAAATGTTTGGACAAAGTTTACAGGTGACTTATTAGATCATGTGTAGTCATGTCGGGAGAGTTCAAACGGGTGTTTTTCTGAATCAAACGCACCAAATAAAATTGACATTTTGGAGCTATAACAACAGAATTAATTGAACAAAAGGACCATTTGTGATGTTTATGGGACATATTGGAGTGCCAACAGAAGAAGCTCTTCAAAGTTAAGGCATGAATTATACCGTTATTTCTGAGTTTTGTGTCAGGCCTGGCGGGCTGAAATATGATTGTCATGTGTTTGTTTGCTTTCGCTATAAAGCTTTTGTGAAATCTGACACTGTGGCTGGATTAACAAGTAAAGCTTTAATTTGGTATATTGCACTTGTGATTGTATGAAAGTGAAATATTTCTAATAATTTAATTTGGCGCTCTGCCATGTCACCGGATGTTGTCAAATCGATTCAGATAACGGGATTTGATCCCTAAGAAGTTTTTATGTTTGTGTCCAATGGCTGATGAGAACCGATACGTTTTGTCTATAATTTCTGGTAGCAAAGGATTGAAAATGATTTGCCAGTAGAATGTCAATGTGATTCATGATTTTGTAATAGAGGTCGTGCGATTAGGGCCGATTTCAAGTTTCTAACAAATCAGTAATCGGTATTTTTGTACGCCGATTATGGCCGACTGAAGTGCATTCCATGAGGAAACTACGTAGCGAGCTGAATACCTGTTACGCAAGTGCAGCAAAGAGCCAACTTAATTTATTAAAAAACAAATCAATCTTCACATAATCACTAGTTAATTACACATGGTTGATATTATTACTAGGTTAACTAGCTTGTCCTGCGTTGCATATAATCAATACGGTGCCTGTTAATTTATCATCACAGCATACTTCGCCAAACGGGGGATGATTTTTCAAAAGCACATTTGCGAAAAAAGCACAATAGTTGCACAAATGTACCTAACCATAAACATCAATGCCTTTCTTAAAATCAATACACAGAAGTATATTCTTTTAAACCTGCATATATAGTTAAAAGAAATTCATGTTAGCAGGCAATATTAACTAGGGAAAATTGTGTCACTTCTCTTGTGTTCATTGCACACAGAGTCAGGGTATATGCAACAGTTTGGGCTGCCTGGCTAGTTGCGAACTAATTTGCCAGAATTTTACATAATTATGAAATAACATTGAAGGTTGTGCGATGCAACAGCAATATCTAGACTTAGGGTTGCCGTCTGTTCGATAAAATACGTAACGGTTCTGTACTTCACTGAAAGAATAAATGTTTTGTTTTCGAAATGATAGTTTCCGGATTTTACCATATTAAATTACCAACGGCTCGTATTTCTGTGTTTATTATATTATAATTAAGTTTATGATTTGATAGAGCAGTCTGACTGAGCGGTGGTAGGCGGCAGCAGGCTCGTAAGTATTCACCCAAACCTTACTGCGTTTGCCAGCAGCTCTTAGCAATGCATGCTTCACATCACTGTTTATGACTTCAAGCCTATCAACACCTGAGATTAGGCTGGCAATACAAAAGTGCCTATTAGAACAACCAATAGTCAAAAGGTATATGAAATACAAATGGTATAGAGAGAAAGTCGACATAATTCCAATAATAACTACAACCTAAAACTTCTTAATGGGAATATTGAAGAACTAGGAATATTGAACCACCAGCTTGTATATGTTCTCATGTTCTGAGCAAGGAACTTAAACGTTAGTTTTTTTTAAATGGCACATATTGCACTTTTACTTTCTTCTCTAACACTGTGTTTATGCATTATTTAAACCAAATTGAGCATGTTTCATAATTTATTTGAGATTAAATAGATTTTACTTATGTATTATATTAAGTTAAAATAAGTGTTCATTGAGTATTGTTGTAATTGTCATTAATTAATTTGTGTGTACACACACACAAAAATCGTCTGGTTAATCGGTATTGGCTTTTTTTGGTCCTCCAATAATCGGTATCGGTCGACCTCTATTTTGTAAGTAAGATGTTGACATGATCAGTCCAATCAAAGCTACTGTAGATAACGTGATTTGACGTATTTTTAAATTTTTTATCTGTGACCAATGACCTTGCGCCTTTCTTGGATGGGCACTTCTACTGTAACTCTAAGGCAGCACCCAAGGGGGCTTGAACTTTCTATCTCTCCCTATAGATTTGTTGGTGATGTAGTGTCTCCATGAGTGAGAACACTGAGCCAATCACGGCGCAACTAGAGAATATTACCAACCCCTACGCTCTGTATTTTCCTCTGGCTGCCCCTCCACCACAGAAAGCCCCGAGCTAGGCTGAAGCAGATGCATTTGAGCTGCCTTACTCAAGAAACCCCCCCCCCAAAAAACGACCATGCCGCTTTATTAACAAAAAAAAATATTGCATTGTTTGCAAACATACTGTATGTGACTCGTATTAATGCCAAAATAACATGCAAAACAGGCAAACAAGGAGGGGCTCAACACCCTTTGAATATGACCGGTGTCAGTAAACGTCGGCAAAAAAAATACAAAATTCAGTCACCAACGTTCTAGATAACATGACAACAGCCTAACCGGCTCTGCTAGGGACAGTCTAATGGTCAGAGTGAGGTGCTCTCTGATTTGTGTCTGGAAGTAGCTAGCAAGCTAGCCAACTTTAGCCAGTTGGCTCGGCTGCAGAACACTCGGCTCAACCCTAATTCTCAACCAGAGCTTCCAATGTGCGCTCTGAACGCTCTAAGAGCGAAATGCTCTGGATTTCCTAACAGAACGAAAATCGGACAACTCCGAGAGCAAACTCTGGCACTCCAGAGTGAATTTTTAGAACACACCCATTATAACCACCTTCATTACAGAGGCCATCCTGGCATATGAACCTAAAATATTGAGTTATTCATAGCCGACTGGCATAATACTCTGGGCTCATTCATTAACACCAGGTAAAACAAATCAAAATCATACATTCGCTGTTTACCAGCTTGTGTAGGCCTTAATGAGAGCAGAAAGGCATTGAAATATATTGAAAGTTGTAGAGGGATTGACAGTGTACAAAACATTAAGAACACTTGCTCTTTCCATGACATGGACTGACCATGTGAATCCATTGAAAGCTATGATCCCTTATTGATGTCACTTGTTAAATCTACTTCAAATCAGTGTATATGAAGGGGACTGATTAAAGAAGGATTTTTAAGTCTCAAGACAATTGAAACATGGATTGTGTACGTGTGCCATTCAGAGGGTGAATGGGAAGACAAAATATTTAAGTGCGGGGTATGGTAGTACAAGCCAGGCGCAATGGTTTGTGTAAAGAACTGCCTGCCACGCAGCTGGGTTTTTCACGCTCAACAGTTTCCCGTGTGTATCAAGAATGGTCCACCACCCAAAGAACATCCAGCCAACTTCACACAACTGTGGGAAGCATTGGAGTCAACATTGTCCAGCATCCATGTGGAATGCTTTCGACACCTTGTAGAGTCCATGCCTAGATGAATTGAGAACGTTTTGAGGGCAAAAAGGTGGGTGCTCAGTGTATATCTATACTGGGAAGGGAAGTAAAGGGGACACCTAATCAGTTGCAAAACTGAATGCATTCAACCGAAATGTGTCTTCCGCATTTAACCCAACCCCTCTGAATCCGAGGTGCGGGGGCTGCCTTAATCGATGTCCACATCATTGGCACCAGGGGAGCAGTTGTTGGGGGTTAACTGCCTTGCTCATGGGCAAAAACAGCAGATTTTCCCAACTTGCCGGCTCTGGGATTTAAACCATTGACCTTTTGGTTACCGGCCCAACACTGTTAACAGCTAGACTACCTGTCGCCCACTGTAGGGGCCTGTAAGGTCATATTGTCTTCTGATAATCACATAATGCTGTCCGTGTAACTCTAATAACCTGATGGCACTTGTGTTGTTGGTAACAACAGCCTCAGCAAATATTTAGTTTTATCTGCTGCCCCATACAATTTATAGACAAAGGGTTTAGCAGTCCCTCGTGGCTGCAGCCCGGGCACAGATTACTGCTGTCTGCAGCACAGAGGTCAGTTAGGCCTATAGGCTGTGTCTAAAATGGCACCCTAATCCCTACGGTCCCTGGTCAAAAGTAGTGCACTATGAAGAGAACAGTGCGAAATTTGGGACGCATTCATAAAACTGTGCTACAGTACGCAAAGTTCACTAATACAAACCAAAAGCCAACAGTAACAGTGGCACTTAAAAAGCTATTTTGTTTGGGGAGGATTTTGCTGATCTGGATGCTTTTGGGCCCATTCATTTACATGTTCCACTGTAGAAGAGTGAATTGATGGATAAAAAAAAAATGCATGATGAACACATAAAAAGGTACACAGTACAGGGCACACAAACGCAGTAGAGGTCATTGCCAAGGCATAACTCCAAAACAAAATCTTTGCGTGTGGTATAGGAGATCGTGTTGAAACTGCACTCTTTTCATTAACACAAAAGTAGGAAACAGAATATGGCAAAATAACATAACTCCACAATAGCCATGTTTAAGTACAGGGCCAGATCCAGACATAAGCGGTCGCTTAGAAAAACCCCTGGCAGTTTAGGAACTCAGTTCGGGTCTCAACTTACTATTGAGAGTAAGAATAGCATAATACACGAGGAGCAATTTCATAATTTGGTTGTGCATCAGCAGTTTATGTTTGTACAAAAACCGCCAAATGAAAGCTGACAGTCTGCACTTACACCCCACAGTCATTGTATTATGTAATATCTAAAGAGCTGGGGTACAAAGCCAAAACAACAAATGGTCACTTTTCCAATAGTTTTGGAGCTAACTGTATATTTCACTTTTCTACCAACGGAGGCACTCAAAGCGCCCTACAGAGTAAGGGGGAGACTCACCTCATCCACCACCAATGTGCAGCACCCACCTGGGTGATGTACGTCCACCATTTTTGAACCAGAACGCTCACCACACATCAGATGGAGTGGTGAGGAGTGATATGCCAATTAGGAATGAGGGGGATGAGTAGGTGGCCATGATGGAATGGGGCCAGGTTGGGAATTTAACCATGACACCGGGGTTAACACTCCTACTCTTGTGATGTGGGATTTTTTATGACCACAGAGAGTTAGGACACCCATTTAACGTCTCATCCGAAAGACAGCACCCTACGCAGGGCAATATCCTTAGACTAGAGGGAAGAGTGCCCCCTACAACCCTCCAACACCACTTCCAGCAGAATCTGGTCTACCATCCAGAGATCGACCAGGATCAACCCTGCTTAGCTTCAGAGGCAAGCCAGCAGTGGTATGCATGGTGATATGTTGCTGACATGTCAGCTAGGCTTGAGCGGTATACTGTATACCGGGGTATTAGGAAATAGCCACAGGATGGTTTTTCAATACCGTCAAATCAAATTTTATTGGTCACATACACATGGTTAGCAGATGTTAGTGCGAACGTCGTGAAATGCTTGTGCTTCTAGTTCCGACAGTGCAGTAATATCTAACAATGACCTAATACACACAAATCAAATCTGTGTACCTAACCATAAACACCAATGCCTTTCTTAAAATCAATACACAGAAGTATATATTTTTAAACCTGTATATTTAGCTAAAAGAAATCCAGGTTAGCAGGCAATATTAACCAGGTACGCTTGTCTCTCGGTCCCAGTTTTGATGCACCTGTACTGACCTCGCTTTCTGGATGGTAGCGGGGTAAATAGGCAGTGGCTAGGGGGTGTTTGTCCTTGATGATCTTTTTGGTCTTCCTGTGCCATCGGGTGCTGTATGTCTCCTGGAGGGCAGGTAGTTTGCCCCTGGTGATGCGTTGTGCAGACTGCACCACCCTCTGGACAGCCTTGCAGTTGTGGGCGGTGCAGTTGCCGTACCAGGCGGTGATACAGCCTGACAGGATGCTCTCATCTGTAAAAGTTTGTGGGGGTTTTAGGTGATAAGTCACATTTCTTCAGCCACATTTCTTCAGCCTCCTGAAGTTGAAGAGGCGCTGTTGCGCCTTCTGCCCCACACTGTCTGTGATGTGTACGCCGAGGAACTTAAAACTTTCCATCTTCTCCACTGCTGTCCCGTCGATGTGGATAGGGGGGTGCTAACTAATTCTTTGAAGTTTTTCTATAAATGTTCATATTTGTAGCTACTTTAAGGAAATACCTGCAGTCAACTTATGCAATATGTTAGAAGATAAAGCAGATTGCGTTCTTCATTTCACTTGTCACATTATTTTCCATTATGAAGCTTACCGTAGTTCCCCAGAACAGTTGAGCCAGTCATGTGTGTGTTTGTAAATAGCACAACTGGAGAAAGAGGGAGCAGGTGAGTCCAACTATGTATTTGTATTGATTAAGGATCCCCAAGGCAGCAGCTTCTCTTCCTGGGGTCCAGCAACATTAAGGCAGTCATATACATGACATTTCATAACACATTAAGTGTGTTCCCTCAGGCCACTACTCTACAATCACATTTCTGCAATACAAAATCCATGTATACGTGTGTAGAGAGCATGTCCTATCATGTGTATGTGTGTCTGTGTCTCTCTTCACAGCCTCCACTGTGTATTTGTATGTGTTTTTTAAAAATCTGACTACTGCTTGCATCAGTTAGTTAGTTACCTGATGTAGAATTAGAGTTCCATGTAGCCATGGCGCTATGTAGTACTGTGCACCTCCCATAGTCTGTTTTTGACTTTGGGATTTTGAAGAGACCTTTGGAGACATGTTTTGTGGGGTAAGCATGGGTAGCTGTAGTTTGAAACAGACACCTCGACGCATTCAGCATTCATACAAAAACAAGTAATGAAGTCAATCGCTCATCCACTTTGAACCATGAGATTTACATGCATATTATTGGACCAGCTGTGCTGCCCTGTTCTGAGCCAACTGTCATTTTCTGAGCTCCCTCTTTGTGGCACCTGAATGTCATCCTCCGATACACAACCCATCCAGCCGTACTGCTTCTTAAACACAGCGCGCATCCAACCCGGAAGCCAGCCGCACCAACCTTGGCTAGCGCGCACTGCGCCCGGCCCGCCACAGGAGTCGCTGGTGCGCAATGAGACAAGGAGATCCCTACCGACCAATCCCTCCCTAACCCGGACGACGCTAGGCCAATTGTGCGTCGCCCCACGGACCTCCCGGTCGCGGCCGGTTACGACAGAGCCTGGGCGCGAACCCAGGGACTCTGATGGCACAGCTGGCGCTGCAGTACAGCGCCCTTAACTGCGCCACCCGGGAGGCCCATTTAAAGGTCATGTTAACCACTATTATAGAACACATAACAAATCACATAAGTTGCATTGACTCGTTATTTAGGCTTGCCATAACAAAGGGGTTGAAAACTTTGACTCAAGATATTTCAGCTTTTCATTTTTATAAATTTCGAAATGTTTCCCCCAAAAAAATCCCACTTTGACATTATGGGATATTGTGTCAAGATCAACTGATTATGATTTTTCAATGCCTGTACCGATTATTGGAGGACCAAAAAAAGCTGATACTGATTAAATCGGCCGATTTCTTAAAATGTATTTGTAATAATGACAATTACAACAATACTGAATGAACACTTATTTTAACTTAATATAAAACATCAATAAAATCAATTTAGCCTCAAATAAATAATGAAACATGTTCAATTTGGTTTAAAATAGTGCAAAAACAAAGTGTTGGAGAATAAAGTAAAAGTGCAATATGTGCCATGTAAGAAAGCTAACGTTTAAGTTCCTTGCTCAGAACATATGAAAGCTGGTGGTTCATTTTAACATGAGCCTTCAATATTCCCAGGTAAGAAGTTCTAGGTTGTAGGTATTATAGGAATTATAGGACTATTTCTCTCTCTTCGTTTTGTATTTCATATACCTTTGACTATTGGATGTTCTTATAGGCACTTTAGTATTGCCAGTGTAACAGTATAGCTTCCGTCCCTCTCCTCGCTCCTACCTGGGCTCAAACCAGGAACACATCGACAATAGCCACCCACAAAGCAGCGTTACCCATGCAGAGCAAGGGGAACAACCACTCCAAGTCTCAGAGCGAGTGACGTTTGAAACGCTATTAGCACGCACCCCGCTAACTAGCTAGCCATTTCACATTGGTTACACAAGCCTAATCTCTGGAGTTGATGGGCTTTAAGTCAAACAGAGCAAT
Source organism: Oncorhynchus mykiss (assembly GCF_057628025.1). Taxonomy (NCBI): domain Eukaryota; kingdom Metazoa; phylum Chordata; class Actinopteri; order Salmoniformes; family Salmonidae; genus Oncorhynchus; species Oncorhynchus mykiss. The sequence goes on from NC_143032.1 coordinate 36,111,529, forward strand.
GCTTGAAGCACAGCAAAGAGCTGCTGGCGAAAATGCACGAAAGTGCTGTTTGAATGAATGCTTACGAGCCTGCTGGTGCCTACCATCGCTCTGTCAGACTGCTCTATCAAATCATAGACTTAATTATAACATAACACACAGAAATACGAGCCTTAGGTCATTAATATGGTTGAATCCGGAAACTATCATCTCGAAAACAAGACGTTTATTATTTTAGTGAACTACGGAACCGTTCCGTATTTTATCTAACGGGTGACATCCATAAGTCTAAATATTCCTGTTACATTGCACAACCTTCAATGGTATGTCATAATTAAGTAAAAACTCTGGCAAATTAGGTTAACAAGAAATTTGTGGAGTGGTTAAAAAAACGAGTTTTAATGACTCCAACCTAAGTGTATGTAAACTTCCGACTTCAACTGTATCTGAAAATAACCATCCTTTAGGTCGACTGGGGTGAACCAGTTGCCTCAATGAATAGAGCGAGACAGCACGTTGAATGTGAACTTATTCAGATAGCTGTTGAGGACCAGTAGGTCTCCTCCCCCATAGCTGTTGAGGACCAGTAGGTCTCCTCCCCCTTTTTGGGAACCAGGAATCACCAGGAATCACCAATAGAAGTCGAAATGGCTCTCTGCCGCTGGTATCGCCCTGACAGTCCCATAAAAGAGAGGAGAATGCCTGCAGAGTCGCGTCAACACTGATTTCAAAATGTTGTTGAAAATAGGTGGTCCCAGAACAAACTGCAGTCTGTACCCCTTCGTAACCGTGGACAAGACCCAGGGCTGGACTGCAAACGTACGCCAGTTCCCTGCTCTGGTGGCGACTAGCCTACAGGTTGGTAGACTCTTGATCACCAGTGGTGCCAAAGGCGATGGAGTGAGTATCCTTTCTATTGTATTTTTGCTTTGTCCTTGGCATGATGCCTGGTACAGCAGACACTTTTTATTGAAAAGAGCAGTGATGACACACTGGAACAGTGCTTGGGGGCGACTGACAATTTGGTCTCTGGGCTCGAACCAGGGACCCTCTGCACACATCGACAACAGTCTCCCGCAAAGCATCGTTACCTATCGCTCCACAAAAGCCACGGCCATTGCAGAGCAAGGGAAACAACTACTTCAAGGTCTCAGACCGAGTGATGTCACCGATTGAAACGCTATTAGTGCGCACCCCGCTAACTAGCTAGCCATTTCACACCGGTTACAGCAGCTAAATCTATACAGGTAGACTACAAATGCATGCTGGGCCGGGCATGCCCTGAGCTCGTGAAGTGACGCTACTGGAGCGAAATTGGCGCGGGCGAGAAGGCTAATGGTGCTCCAGCCTTTGGGAATCTCGCTCTGCGCTCCAGTCAAATTGGGGACGCTCTGCTCACATACTCTGGGTATTGAATTAGCTAAAGACAGTGGTCTAGATTCTAGGAGGCTGCAGAAACAGGGGAAGAAACAAATCAGTTGCTTTGTTATTTAACTTAAAACGAATCACGACCCGACATAGTATATTAACACTGACAATGGTTGGCTGTTAATTGACTCTCAAATCCATGTATCGGTGTGAGGCAAGTGACTTATAGAGAGCCAGCCCTGACTTCTCCGTGCCATTGGAGTTCGAAAATGAGAGCAAGAGTTCAAAGTCCTACAACCTCCAGCGCAGTATGACAAAATCAACAGTACAAAACCAATGATATTAAACTGTTTTAAGCAATTGATCGTGTCATTGGCTATAAAGTTATATACTAACATCACCAATCTGAGGTCAAAAGGCTGTGTAAGTAGTAACACATCCTGTCCACATAACGGAAAGTAGCATAATATAAATTAACTCTAATAGTTCACCTAATTTCCGTTTAGGTGACAAAACAAGCGTAGCGTAGATGATTCTACAAATGTAGAAACCGCTGTGAAATATATTTTCAATAAACGAAAGTAAAAAAAGAAACTACTGGAAGCATAGAAAAAGAGCAAATATGACATCTAACTCTTCTTAAACATGCTTTCAATGAAAAATAAATGAGAATTATGTCAATTTGAATTTGGTCGGGTCACCCAAAATCTTACATATTGCAGTTCTTTAAATAATGATGGCAAAAATTAAATATTTTAATCTAGGGTTATAGTAAATGAAGCAAATCCACAGATTATTGGAACGATCACATTTTGATCGCTAGTTTAACCATTTTGAGAGACTAAAAATGCTCGTTTTCACAATTGAAACGGGAGTTCTAGAAATAGTTAACACTGACAAGTAGTTTCCATAGTGACTGTGCAGCAGCACCTTAAATTGCCCTCCCTATTCGGAGTAAGATTGTGTGATATTTAGCAGTGGTGATATTCACATTTCCTGAAATTACGTTATCTATGGCCACGCTTTACACTACAGAGACAAGCCTACCCTAACCTACACATATGCTTAAACATATGTATGTATATTAAATTAGCCAACAATTTAGAACTACAGGAGCGAAAGCTCGCAGAAACTGGTCGTCAGAAGTCCTAAAAAAAAACATTTCCTTATAGCTTCATACGGCAGCATAAAGCCGATACTGTGTTGCCCTACATAGCCCAGTCAAACGTGAGCTTCACACCAAAGGCTCTATGAAAAACCTACTGTTTCTCAGAAAACTGGAGCTTATCAACTTCACCGGTGAGAGTAGTACTTGTATACGTACCGTTTGCAGACAGTCATTTGCCAGCCGGTATCCCTAATTTGTCACGGTCGTATCTCCTCAACAATCGCAGCTCACTTCAGCTCGACATTGAATCGTCTCGCGGCACTATGATCTGACCATGTGACCAGGTAAACCGCTCTTCCACGTGATACAACGTTATAGTCAAAGATGATGGATAAATAAAGATGTCCCACTCAGTCCGTTTAACATTAAAAAAACTATCAGTTCCGGTCTGCTTAACGGGGTGGCTCTCCCATAGGCAACAATGTATTACAGCTGGGCCTGGTCCCGCAAATACCGAAAGTATTCTGGGCTGGGTCTGGTCTGTTTGACACTGGGCACATACGCCAATTCAACGTCTATTCCAAATTGGTTCTATGTCATTTCATTGGCATGACAACGTTGATTCAACCAGTGTGTGCCGAATGTGTTAGTTCATTGACTGTATATGAATCACAAAAACGAGGGAGTGGGACGTCTCGCTTCCTCTTCCAAATCGGTTTTTGACCATTATCATGTTACACACATATTCACTCTGGAGTGTCAGAATGCGCTCTGGGCATGTGTAAATTAGGTGCATTGTCAGATTGTCCGTTCGTAAATTCCGTGTATTTCGCCCTCGGACCTCACACTGGACGCAATGGCCGAGGAGTTGTGTTGATCCGTTTGTTCTGACTTCATAACGGCAATCAAGCAGCCAAGCTAACTGGCTAAAGTTGGCTAGCTTGCTAGCTACTTCCAGACACAAATGAGAAAACACCTCTGAACATTTAATTCGCCCTAGCAGAGCTTGTTAGTGTGTTCATGTTATCAAGAGGGTTAGTGCCTTTAACTGTGTTACTGGCAACAAGTTAATAAAAACATTTAGCCAATGTGTACTTACACATGTCATAACAAACAGGGTTTGGGCATTCATAAATTATTCAATTATTCTGTGCTCTGGCACTCTCAAATAAGAGTGCTTTGAAATCGGAGTAGATTGCCAGGGTGAGTTTAAGAACACACCCTTACTCTGGCCGTGTATTTATCAATAAAACATCACAAAACGGTGCAAACAGAAAGTGTGATTTGGCTGCTGGGGGGGGGGGGCAAGAAGAGCCCAGCTCCATTAAAACCATTGACAACTAACTACATGCCGTTTTCAAGGGATTGTTAAACAAATGTTATAACTATGTGGTTTTAATATAATCACCTCTTAAAGAGCACAGTCGGAACCACAGGAGGCTGGTTGCACCTTAATTGGGGAGAACGGGTTCGTGGTAATGGCTGGAGAGGAATGGGTTGAATGGTATCAAATACATCAAAAACATATTTATTTTAATGTTACCTTTATTTAACCAGGTAGGCAAGTTGAGAACAAGTTCTCATTTACAATTGCGATCTGGCCAAGATAAAGCAAAGCAATTCGACACATAAAACACATAGTTACACATTGAGTAAAAAACAAACATACAGTCAATTATACAGTAGAAAAATAAGTCTATATACAATGTGAGAAAATGAGGGAGGTAAATGCAAAAAAAGGCCATGGTGGCGAAGTAAATACAATATAGCAAGTAAAACACTGGAATGGTAGATTTGCAGTGGAAGAATGTGCAAAGTAGAAATAAAAATAATGGGGTGCAAAGGAGCTAAATAAATAAATAAATACAGTAGGGGAAGAGGTAGTTGTTTGGGCTAAATTATAGATGGGCTATGCACAGGTGTAGTAATCTTTGAGCTACTCTGACAGCTGGTGCTTAAAGTTAGTGAGGGAGATAAGCGTTTCCAGTTTCAGAGATTTTTGTAGTTCGTTACAGTCATTGGCAGCAGAGAACTGGAAGAAGAGGCGGCCAAAGGAAGAATTGGTTTGGGGGTGACCAGAGAGATATTCCTGCTGGAGCGCATGCAACAGGTGGGTGCTGCAGCGAGCTGAGATAAGGGGGGGCTTTAACTAGCAGGGTCCTGTAGATGACCTGGAGCCAGTGGGTTTGGCGACGAATATGAAGCGAGGGCCAGCCAACGAGAGCATACAGGTCGCAGTGGTGGGTAGTATATGGGGCTTTGGCGACAAAAGTGATAGACTGCATCCAATTTATTGAGTAGGGTATTGGAGGCTATTTTGTAAATGACATCGCCAAAGTCGAGGATCGGTAGGATGGTCAGTTTTACAAGGGTATGTTTGGCAGCATGAGTGAAGGATGCTTTGTTGAGAAATAGGAAGCCAATTCTAGATTGAACTTTGGATTGGAGATGTTTGATGTGAGTCTGGAAGGAGTTTACAGTCTAGCCAGACACCTAGGTATTTGTAGTTGTCCACATGTTATAAGTCAGAACCGTCTAGAATAGTGATGCTGGACAGGCGGGCAGGTGCAGGCAGCGATCAGTTGAAGAGCATGCATGTAGTTTTACTTGTATTTAAGAGCAGTTGGAGGCCACGTAAGGAGAGTTGTATGGCATTGAAGCTCGTCTGGAGGGTTGTTAACACAGTTTCCAAAGAAGGGCCAGAAGTATACAGAATGGTGTCGTCTGCGTAGAGGTGGATCAGAGACTCACCAGCAGCAAGAGCGACATCCTTGATGTATACAGAGAAGAGAGTGGGCACAAGAATTGAACCCTGTGGCACCCCCATAGAGACCGCCAGAGGCCCGGACGACAGCCCCCCCGATTTGACACATTGAACTCTATCAGAGACGTAGTTGGTGAACCAGGGGAGGCAATCATTTGAGAAACCAAGGCTATTGAGTCTGCAGATGAGGATGTGGTGATTGACAGAGTCTAAAGCCTTGGCCAGGTCAATGAAAACGGCTGCACAGTATTGTTTCTTATCGATGGCGGTTAAGATATCGTTTAAGACCTTGAGCGTGGCTGAGGTACACCCATGACAAGCTCTGAAACCAGATTGCGTAGCGGAGAAGGTGTGATGGGATTCGAAATGGTCGGTAATCTGTTTATTGACTTGGCTTTCGAAGACCTTAGAAAGGCAGGGAAAGATAGATACAGTGGGGCAAAAAAGTATTTAGTCAGCCACCAATATTGCAAGTTCTCCCACTTAAAAAGATGAAGCCTGTAATTTTCGTCATAGGTACACTTCAACCATGACAGACAAAAGTAGGAAAAAAAATCCAGAAAATCACATTGTAGGATTTTTAATGAATTTATTTGCAAATTATGGTGGAAAATAAGTATTTGGTCACCTACAAACAAGCAATATTTCTGGCTCTCACAGACCTGTAACTTCTTCTTTAAAGAGGCTCCTCTGTCCTCCACTCGTTACCTGTATTAATGGCCCCTATTTGAACTTGTTATCAGTATAAAAGACACCTGTCCATAACCTCAAACAGTCACACGCCAAACTCCACTATGGCCAAGACCAAGGAGCTGTCAAAGGACACCAGAAACAAAATTGTAGACCTGCACCAGGCTGGGAAGACTGAATCTGCAGTAGGTAAGCAGCTTGGTTTGAAGAAATCAACTGTGGGAGCAATTATTAGGAAATGGAAGACATACAAGACCACTGATAATCTCCCTCGATCTGGGGCTCCATGCAAGATCTCACCCCGTGGGGTCAAAATGATCACAAGAACGGTGAGCAAAAATCCCAGAATGACACCTAGTGAATGACCTGCAGAGAGCTGGGACCAAAGTAACAAAGTCTACCATCAGTAACACACTACGCCGCCAGGGACTCAAATCCTGCAGTGCCAGACGTGTCCCCCTGCTTAAGCCAGTATATGTCCAGGCCTGTCTGAAGTTTGCTAGAGAGCATTTGGATGATCTAGAAGAAGATTGGGAGAATGTCATATGGTCAGATGAAACTAAAATATAACTTTTTGGTAAAAACTCAACTCGTCGTGTTTGGAGGACAAAGAATGCTGAGTTGCATCCAAAGAACACCATACCTACTGTGAAGCATGGGGGTGGAAACATCATGCTCTGGGGCTGTTTTTCTGCAAAGGGACCAGGACGACTGAAAGAATGAATGGGGCCATGTATCGTGAGATTTTGAGTGAAAACCTCCTTCCATCAGCAAGGGCATTGAAGATGAAACGTGGCTGGATCTTTCAGCATGACAATGATCCCAAACACACCGCCCGGGCAACGAAGGAGTGGCTTCGTAAGAAGCATTTCAAGGTCCTGGAGTGGCCTAGCCAGTCTCCAGATCTCAACCCCATAGAAAATCTTTGGAGGGAGTTGAAAGTCTGTGTTGCCCAACAACAGCCCCAAAACATCACTGCTCTAGAGGAGATCTGCATGGAGGAAGGGGCCAACATATCAGCAACAGTGTGTGACAACCTTGTGAAGACTTCCAGAAAACGTTTGACCTCTGTCATTGCCAACAAATGGTATATAACAAAGTATTGAGATAAACTTTTGTTATTGACCAAATACTTATTTTCCACCATAATTTGCAAATAAGAACGCAGAACGCCATAGAATGTTTTTGTGTTGGTTAAGGGCAGTCAGGTCTGGAGAGAACCAATGGCTATATCTGTTCCTGGTTCTAATTTTCTTGAATGGGGCATGTTTATTTAACCTGTTGAGTGTAGGGGGCAGTATTTTGATGTTTGGATGACAAACATACCCAAATTAAACTGCCTATTTCTCAGGCCCAGAATCTAGAATATGCATATAATTGTCCGATTAGGATAGAAAAACTAAAGTTTCTAAAACTGTCAAAATATTGTCTGTGAGTATAACAGATTTAATATTGCAGGCGGAAACCTGAGGAAAATCCAACCCAGACGTGCTGTTTTTCCTGAAAGCTCTCTGTTCCATTGACTGCCTTTGTTCCATTTAAAGGTATATCAACCAGATTCCTTTTCCTATGGCTTCCACATGTTGTGAAGTCTTTAGACATAGTTTCAGGCTTTTATTTTGAAAAATGAGCGAGAAAGATCACATCGCATCATTGTATGGCTGGGTGCCAACAGCTTGGAGCTGACATTTTCTCTCTCTCTCCTATTGAAGAAGGTACAGTCTGGTTGAAATATTATTGAATATATATTGTAAAAACAACCTGAGGATTGATTATAAAAATTGATTATAAAAAACGTTTGACATGTTTTTTACGGTACAACGTTTGACACAAACATTACGGATCAAATCAAAATAAAATTTATTTATATAGCCCTTCGTACATCAGCTGATATCTCAAAGTGCTGTACAGAAACCCAGCCTAAAACCCCAAACAGCAAGCAATGCAGGTGTAGAAGCACGGTGGCTAGGAAAAACTCCCTAGAAAGGCCAAAACCTAGGAAGAAACCTAGAGAGGAACCAGGCTATGTGGGGTGGCCAGTCCTCTTCTGGCTGTGCCGGGTGGAGATTATAACAGAACATGGCCAAGATGTTCAAATGTTCATAAATTACCAGCATGGTTGAATAATAATAAGGCAGAACAGTTGAAACTGGAGCAGCAGCACGGCCAGGTGGACTGGGGACAGCAAGGAGTCATCATGTCAGGTAGTCCTGGGGCATGGTCCTAGGGCTCAGGTCCTCCGAGAGAGAGAAAGAAAGAGAGGAGAGAATTAGAGAACGCACACTTAGATTCACACAGGACACCGATTAGGACAGGAGAAGTACTCCAGATATAACAAACTGACCCTAGACCCCCGACACATAAACTACTGCAGCATAAATACTGGAGGCTGAGACAGGAGGGGTCAGGAGACACTGTGGCCCCATCCGAGGACACCCCCGGACAGGGCCAAACAGGAAGGATATAACCCCACCCACTTTGCCAAAGCACAGCCCCCACAACACTAGAGGGATATCTTCAACCACCATCCTGAGACAAGGCTGAGTATAGCCCACAAAGACCTCCGCCACGGCACAACCCAAGGGGGGGGGGGGGGGGGCGCCAACCCAGACAGGATGACCACATCAGTGAATCAACCCACTCAGGTGACGCACCCCCTCCAGGGACGGCATGAGAGAGCCCCAGTAAGCCAGTGACTCAGCCCCTGTAATAGGGTTAGAGGCAGAGAATCCCAGTGGAAAGAGGGGAACCGGCCAGGCAGAGACAGCAAGGGCGGGTCGTTGCTCCAGAGCCTTTCCGTTCACCTTCCCACTCCTGGGCCAGACTACACTCAATCACATGACCCACTGAAGAGATGAGTCTTCAGTAAAGACTTAAAGGATTGAGACCGAGTTTGCGTCTCTGACATGGGTAGGCAGACCGTTCCATAAAAATGGAGCTCTATAGGAGAAAGCCCTGCCTCCAGCTGTTTGCTTAGAAATTCTAGGGACAATTAGGAGGCCTGCGTCTTGTGACCGTAGTGTACGTGTAGGTATGTACGGCAGGACCAAATCAGAGAGATAGGTAGGAGCAAGCCCATGCAATGCTTTGTAGGTTATCAGTAAAACCAGCCCTTGCTTTGACAGGAAGCCAGTGTAGAGAGGCTAGCACTGGAGTAATATGATCACATTTTTTGGTTCTAGTCAGGATTCTAGCAGCCGTATTTAGCACTAACTGAAGTTTATTTAGTGCTTTATCCGGGTAGCCGGAAAGTAGAGCATTGCAGTAGTCTAACCTAGAAGTGACAAAAGCATGGATTAATTTTTCTGCATCATTTTTGGACAGAAAGTTTCTGATTTTTGCAATGTTACGTAGATGGAAAAAAGCTGTCCTTGAAACGGTCTTGATATGTTCTTCAAAAGAGAGATCAGGGTCCAGAGTAACGCCGAGGTCCTTCACAGTTTTATTTGAGACGACTGTAACAGATATTCATGCTTTCAAACCTCAAAAGATTTCAAACCACTTGAGCCACAGACTCCAAATAAGTGTCATGATGTTGTAAAAATTGCACACAACCTTGCACAGGTCTAATTTTCACAATTTGGACCTTAGCTCCTTGGTCATGTGACCTACTGACTTCAAACAAGGTTCAGAATGTCCACTGACTACCCTTCTATGTTGCACACCCTTTAGTTTGTCAATTTTCATCTCACACGATTTTACATTAATTTTCAATAGCTCTTTGGTCACTCACACACCTATTCACTTGGGCCTTCCTGACCTGCGGCAGGCCCCTATTGACCTGGTGACCTCTGACTCCAGGCCTCAAGGACTACACTCCCTGCCCGCCCTCTCCCTGGGCCTGAGAGTGTATAACTTACTCCCTGGAACTACAGGCCTCCACACCTACTCTCCCAACCCATTCAACACCCCTCTCCCTTGGCCTTGGTAATTACAGGGAGTAAGCTATACTCGAAGGCCAAGGGAGAGAGGTGTTGACCGGATAGGGAGTGTAGGTGTGGAGGTCTGTAGTTCGAGGGTGTAAGCTATACTCTAAGACGGTTCCTGACAGCGGGACTGTAGACATGTGCACAGAGCCTGTTACGGGTTAACAGGTGCACGTGGTTCCTGACAGTGGAACTGTAGATGTCTAATTCGAAACAGGATCTGTGCACCTGGTAACCCGAAACGGGCTCTGTGTTCCTGGTGACCCGCAATATTTTTTCTGCTCACAGACTAAGTCCCCACTCCAACCTCCATGGCCTGAGTGTTGCCCCCAGCCCCCGAGTATGGCCGCTCCTGCTTGGACTCGGGGGTGCCCCCTGCCTTGATGGAGACCTCCTTGTGCACCTGGTAACCTAAAACAAGCTCTGTGCACCAAGTGACCCATCCACTTTTATGCGCTCAGAGAAAAAGTCCCCAACCCAACCTCCACAGCCTGAGTGCTGCCCCCAGCCCCTGAGTCCGGCCGCCCCTGCTCGGAATCTGAGTGCTCCCCGCCTTGGTGGATTCCTCCTCGTGCATCTGGTGACCTTTAAACTTCCACAGAAAGTCCCAACCTGACTCACAGTCCCACCAGAGGACGGGACCGGGTGGATGGGCGACCACCACCTAGTCCCCTATCTATCCAGAGCCCAATGTCAATGCCTTCTGCCCACCTGCCTGGGCTCTCTCACACTGTGTTTGGCCCCTGGCCCTTCTCCGTGCAACCCGTAAGTAAAGAAGGAGGTGGTGGAAGACGCCTTCCATCCCCGACAAAAGCTAGGATCGAGGGCTGACTTTCAATAGATCGCTACATACGAAACCCTGACCCAGAATCAGGTTGTCTAGGAATGATTTAGCACCAGGTTCCCCACAAACATGCGGTGCACATCAGGAGAGGGGCAGCAACTCATCCGGCTGCACCCCTAACCTGGCCCCCCACTTATTCTACACCTCTCATGGCTCTCCACAGTGGAGGGGTTGAATGCACCCCAGCAAATGGACAAACTAACAGGTGTGCAATGTGTAGGACCACTGAGTGTACATTCTGAACCTTGTTTGAAGCCAGTAGGTCACATGACCAAAGAGCTATTGTAAATATGTAAATAAAAATGTAAATAAATAATTTAAAATAGTGAGAGATGTAATCGACAAAAAAAAAAAAAAGTGTGCAATGTGTGTCTATGCCATCGGGTTAGCTAGAACCAGTTTTGAAAGTTTGAGGAGTAATGGTTGTAGAGCTATTGAAATTTGAAAAATTTGATTTGTCACTATGTTGACGGTCCCTAACTGCTGTTGGTAGACATAAGGAAAACTACAGCCGAATATCCAACCTGAATCTGTCTTTACCTCGGTCCTTACCCCTTTGCCTTGTGTTCTTTGGGTCATCATTCTCCTTTTGCCAAGTACTTCAGATTTCTCAAGCCAAGCCCCTGGTGCGTTCGCTGACACAGATGTTTCAATGTAACTTAGATCAAGTCACCTTGAATTGAAACATGGCAATCTCTGTTTTCTGCCTACAGTTACAGCCTGCCAACCAGCCAATCAACAAACCAGCTGTAGCCCTTGGTAACTCTTCATACAGTGCCTTGCGAAAGTATTCGGCCCAATTTTTCAGTTTTTGATTTGTTAAAAAAGTTTGAAATATCCAATAAATGTCGTTCCACTTCATGATTGTGTCCCACTTGTTGTTGATTCTTCACAAAAAAATACAGTTTTATATCTTTATGTTTGAAGCCTGAAATGTGGCAAAAGGTCGCAAAGTTCAAGGGGGCCGAATACTTTCGCAAGGCACTGTAAGTCTTCCTTCTCCAGCCAGCTAACGTAAGGCGATTATCTGAATTGTTGAAATGAATTAACCCACCCAATTACTCAAATAAGCACCCCACTAGCCACTGTGTATATATCCCAATGACACAACCAATACATTTATTTCAGGATATAATGGATAGAGCAAGAAAACGCTGCTACAACAGGAAATGGATTGCCTTAAGCAGAAAGCTACTAAAGGACTGTAGCTTAAATAGGCCAGGCCAAGAAAGGCACATTGATCCTGCGGAGTCAGAGATTGCTATGGAATGCACACCAAGTCCTTATGACTTAGACACATCAAACAAAATCAGAGAATGTGACAAGCATGGAGTCAACAATGATGATGATGGGGAGATCAGTGAAGGGGACATTCATTGAGCCGATGATGATGATGGGGAAATCAGTGAAGGGGACATTCATGGAGACGATGATGAAATCAGTGAAGGGGACATTCATGGAGCCGGTGATGATGATGGGGAAATCAGTCAAAGGGATATTTCTGGGGACTCAGACAATGACACAGTGATGGAATCCACTCTAAGAGAAGACTTGGCCTCTTGGTTTGTTGTGAATAATATAAAGCACACCGTAAGCAGATGGTTTTCTCAAGATACTGAAAAAACATGGAGTTGATGATCTGCCATGTAGTGCACGTACATTGTTAACTGATAAACATGTGCGGGTCGAAATTAAGTCTGGCATTGACTATGTGTTTTTGGGAGTAGAGAACATGTTTAAGAAGAACTTAGACAAGTGTCCCAGTTGCTTCACAGATGAGACTGAGTATTTGAATGGGTCTCTGAATGTTGATGGACTACCCCTATTCAAGAGCTCAAAAAACATAACCTGGTCCGTGTTCTGTCATGTGGAAATTCTAAACCGAATGACCTAGACTTTCTTAATGATACCATACAAGAGATGAAGAAGCTTCAAGATGAGGGAATGGTGTATAGGGGCAGGCAAGTAAAAATCCTTCTGACATGTGTAGTGTGTGACACACCAGCCAGAGCCATGGTAAAATGGATTATATTCTCAGGATACTTCAGATGTGAGAGATGCAGCCAGAAGGGAGTCTGGTTTGGGTGAGTTACATATCAGGATGTAGAAGGCCTAGAGGCACGCACTGACCAGTCATTTAGAGAGCACACTCAACAAGAACATCACCAACAGGTGTCTCCATTCATAGAGTTGGACATTTGCATGGTGAAGGGCCTTCCCTATATGCATCAGGCTTGTCTGGGTGTCACAATGAAGTTGATTCTGACTTGGATGCACGGAAAGAGGGAAACAAGAATGTCTAGGGGTCATATTGTGAATATCAGTGCCCGCATGTTGGAGCTGAAACCGGTAGTGCTCAACATCTTTGCTCGTAAGCCTAGGAGTCTAGATGAAATCAAAAGATGGAAAGCCACTGAATTCCGTCAATTCATGCTATACACGGGCAAACTTGTGCTTAGGGCATCCTAAGACCAGACCTATATAACACTTTTTTGACCTTCTCAGTGGCTATGTGTATACTTGTCTGTCCAAACCTCATTGAGCAGCTCTATTACTTTGCAAAAGAACTGCTAGCCTATTTTGTCAAGAAGGCCAGTGAGCTAAACGGCCCAGAGTTTATTGTTTACAATGTGCATAGCATGCTCCACATTGCAGATGATGCAAAGCAATTTTGTGGACTGGACAAGTGTTCTGGCTTTCAGTTTGAAAACTACAATCAGAAATGAAAGAAGGTGGTCTGCTCTGGACACCATCCTTTGCCCAGATTATCAAACGTCTCTCTGAGTCTGTTTGCCAAGGAACAACAAAGTGTGAAATGCAGGAGGCCTGACAATGTGCTCCAGACAGGGAACAAGTTCTGCGAGTTGTGCAAGGAAGTGTCACAGGGCAGTGGGTTCCTCTGCAGGTTGTACCATGACCGTGAGTCATTATTTTCTGAGCCCTGTGTCTCAAGATTGATTGGAGTGTACCATGGTAGGACAGGGACTACCTCAATAAGAGTCCTTCCACTGGCAAGCCTAAACAAACCAGCTGAAATGGTGAAGGAGAGTGATGACTCTGCTATGTTTCTGAGAATCCTTCACAAGATGTAAGAGGTTGTAAGTGCCATACTGAAATAACAGTATAATGATGTCTTCAGAGTAGAGTAGCCTAATCAACAGAGTTCTCTGATGTGTCACTCAACTGCTCAATGAATAGAGGCTTGTTTCATTTTGCAGATGCCAGTGTATGCAGTGGTGGAGTTCCACAGTGAAACTCCAGTCACGGTGGCAGCAGTGGTCAAGTCATGGATCGTGACCACCAAGAAGGTGCTAACTTCTTTAGAAGCTGTGAAATAGAACCATAACATTAAGCTAATTCACATTTGGTCTGTACTGTGCTGTTAATGCCCGTGGATGACAATCAAGTACATTTTCCTTTCAGTGATTCCTGTGCTACTGGCCATCAACAGGCTACAACAAGAAGCTGACGAGAGGTGACGCTAGGGCTGGGCGATATGGCGATATATATATCGTGTGACAATAGAAAAACGCATATGATTTCATATTATGCTGTATCGTTTATTTCGATGTGTCGCAAATCACTCTTTACGGCAATATTTTTCGTCAATTGGACGACACTTTGCGTGCCGTGTGGAAGGAAATGTGCAACACTAACAAACATGGAGGAGAGTGAATGTGACACAGAGCACGGAGACACGGAGCTCGTACCTAAAGGAGGGGTCACATGGACGTGGTTTGGGTATGAAAAGTCTGACACGGACCAGAAAACCGCCCTCTGCAAAATATGCCGCAGGCCGGTCCTGACAACAGGCTCAAACACCACTAACCTATTTTACCACCTACGCAAGAATCACGTGAAACAGTACGGAGAGAGTCTACGGATGAGACCCCAAAAAGTAGAGTTGAGTGCTCAAAACAAACCCCCGACTCAGACGCTGCAAGAGGATTTTTCCCGGGGCACATCATATGGCAAAGAATCAGGAAGATGGAAGGAGGTAACAGCTGCCGTTACAACTTACATCTGCAAAGACATGTCCAGAATTTACACGTTCGAGAAACGGGAGTTTCTTGATTTGGTGCTAACACTCGACCCAAGGTACCAAACTGATATGTGACACGTATTAATACCAATATACATGCAAAACAGGCAAGCACCCCAAAATATTTATTTCATTTTAGGCCTATATTTATTTTGTTTGCAACTATAGTTGAAGTGTTTTCTATTTACCTTTTTAGATTTTATACAATAATATTTTATATTTTGTTACATGCTAAATAAAAAAAAGAAATAAATCAAAATGATTAAGTACCTTTTATTTGTTGAGTGTAATTCAAAATGTAATAAGAAATAGGCCTTTACATGTGGTCATTTTATATAAACTATTTATTCATTGAATTTACAGAAAATCTGCTATATCGTGATATGCATCGTTATCGGGATATGAAATTACCTATATCGGGATATGAGAATTTGGCCATATCGCCCAGCCCTAGGTGACGCTCCTGACAAGGAGAGGTGGCCTAAATATTGCAGCCATGTCATCCCTCACACAACAACTGGTAAAAGTGTACCACCGATGTAGTTTGTCCATTATCAACCAACAGTCACTGTCACGTTTCTGTTCTCCCTAATGTAATCCTATTTGTTCAAATTTCTCAGAGGACTGCTCCAAAGTACGCCAATTTGCAAAAAAAGCTGGGGAAAAAACTAAAATGTGGAAAGCACTAGCGAAATGGAGGCACGACCACACACCATCCCAGCTCGTCACCAGACTGGTTGTTATGATGACAGCAAGCAGTAAGTTGATTATACACTGAGTATATTAACATAGGCACAGATCCGATGCATATGACACGTTTTCTGTTTTGTATCTAGCAACTGATATAGATGAGTTCTTTATGGAACCCTGCTTTCCAGAGAGAACTTTACGTTTACCTCTACCACCCAGATGTCAGGACACAAATGAAGGTGTCTAACATGGAATAATTATTTATTATTTCACAACGAACAGAATTTTGTTCCAATGCAATAAATCATGCATCTTATGATTTGTAATTACCCAAAGATATCCCACAAAAAGGAAAAGTCTCCAAAGTGTCCAGTGAACCACAAACTGTGTCATGCAGTGAGTATTGAGAGGAACCAACATTTTGGACAGTGACCTACACTCTATGGCCAAAGGTATGTGAACACCCCTACTAATTATTGAGTTCAGAAGTTTCAGCCACACCCTCACTAACAGGTGCATAAAATCCAGCTAAGCCTTTGCATCCAGTGAAGGGCCATCTTAATGCTACAGGACACCAAGACACTTTAGACGATTGGGTGCTTCCAACTTTGTGGAAACAGTTTGGGAAAGGCCCTTTCCTGTTCCAGCATGACTGTGCAGAACAGACACACTCCACAATCTTGTGGAAAGCCATCCCAGAAGAGTGGCAGATGTTATAGCCGCAAAGGGGAGCCAATTCCTTATTAATGCCCATGGTTTTGGAATGGGATGTCCAACAAGCTCATATAGGTGTGATGGTCAGGTGTCCGCATAGTTTTGGCTGTATAGTGTATATAGGATATCATCAAATTAAGTTGACACAATTCATTTCAAATCTGAGGTGGAGAAGTGCCGATCTAAAATATGTGTCACTGTCCATTTATCTTTGGTGTTGACTGTAATGGCATATTGAATTCACATACCTGCGTTTTCATCTAATCTTCTACAACTTCCTACAGGTCTACCAACCAAAACAACAACTGGCGGAGTAGCGCTACCTGCAGCATCCAGTAAGGATTTTACACGCCTGTTACACTACACAGTCAACCACCCTTAGTAGTGCCCAACAGTATCAACACATCCCTCTCTATTTTCCCCTCAACCAAAACCGTTGTTTTTTCTGAAATGTCATAATGCACTGTTAAGCATGAATGAATTGCTTTACGCTAAACCTCCTATCCATCCTCATAGGTCTCCAACAAAAGGAATCTGCATCCACAAGTGCCGTGCAGTCTCAGGAGATAATTGCAATGATGTCTTGTTAGTACTGTACATGTTCACCTGTTATTTAACAGTACTTTGGTCAAAATAGCAACTCCCCTTGAATCCTTTCTGCTTAAACCCCGTGTTTAATTACTATGTGTTATGTGTCTCCGTTCTAATCAATGTCGTCTTGCTAAGCCTTCCAGACACAGATACTGATGAAGCGAGACATTATAATTGCGAATCAGCAAGAGCAACTGAGGCTCCTTAATGCTACAAGGCCATCGACCACAGCTGAGGACCTCGACATTCTGCAATCACCGTTAGACTCTGTGGCTGATCTGAAGCTACTGTGTAGCGGAGCTCAACAGAGGAGAATCTTCGCAAACAATTGGTATGTTCTCACTCTTCTTCAACACAAAAAGATAAACACCGGCCCAATGAAGTATTATAGGGCTACTAATGTAGGTCACATCTTTTTCATTGTTTCTGTCAGACATACCAGTAATCAAATTCTCAATTACTCGACATGCCTAAATATACATTAGTAACTATACAACCTATTAAGTTGTCGACGGGTCTATTTCATGGGTACAGCCATGTTTGTTTACTTCACCACTATCCCATAATGCTAGGTGACTTTCTTATTCTGTAACGTTACATCGGTCTCCAGAGAAGAGGAATCGCAGATAAACAGGACGAGCTCTGTGTGCCCAAATGGTGTGAGAGAGCACGAGCTGACTGTGCCCCTCAAATAAATGTTACTAGGCCAATGATGAGTTCTAACACTCAGTTACTTTGTTTCAGACCACAGCACCTGAAATAACGGAGAGAGACAGAAGGAGCACAAGCACAGAGTCGACCCTTAAGCCTTTTGACTAAAGAGTACATTTTTATTAAATGTCCAGTGGTAAAAAGGGAAATAATGTAATTCACGGCTAATCCAATTATAGTTCATCAAGAGTTAGTAATTAACAGTTGTATATTGTATTTTGTATTTCCTTGTTGGGTAAATGAATCAAATGTTATCTATAAGAGTCCCCTTTTCAGTCATGTATGTGGCAAAAATATTATTGATGTAAAGGTCTGCAATAGTAGAAATGTCCTTTCTCTTCCAAAATAAAAAAGTGTTGTCAGTTAGTGGGGGGAGCATGGTCACGGCAAATAGGAGTACAGACAGAGGTCTCCGGGAGACCAAATGTTTTCCTTATTTGATACCAAATATCATGATTTTTTTTGCATAAAGTTATTGCCGTAATACCTGTTAGTTGATGAAAAGAGAAGTGCTGGAAGAGAGATGTAGTGTATATCTTCTTCAATAGCGAGCCATGAAGGGGTGGAGAGTTCTACTATGCCAGGGTATGCATCCTGCCAATAAAGTCAGTGCTCTAGCATTTGCTGCCCAATAATAATGCTGAAAATTTGGCAGGCTCAGACCCCCTAATTGTTTGGGCTTGATTATACGTTTAGAGATACGGTGTACTTTGTATCCCCACACAAAAGGCAGATAATAAAATCCAAGGATTTGAAAAAGCTTTACTTAAAAATATAGGCAGATTCTGAAAGAGAGAAAGAAATCTGGGGAATGTAACCATTTTAATAGCGTGCCTCTATGTTGCGCTTCAGCTTGACGAGGTAGTTCAATTTATAAATCAATTTAGAGTCCTTAGGGATGATAACCCCTAAATATTACATTTAGTCACGTGTGATTTAAAAGGTATATGTTTAAGGAACTCTGGGTTTAAGTCACCTTTAGGAGGCATGAATTCACTTTTATCCCAGTTTATGGTGTACCGAGAGTTCTCCAAATTATTCAATGAGATCCAACAGCGGTGGAAGTGACTCTTCGGGGCGTGAGACCAACAAGATGATGTGCATAGAGCGAGAATGGGTGATCAACCTTGCCTATGTTTAGAGGAGCAATGGCAGGATGGCTGCTGATACTGATAGCTAGGGGTTCCATAGCAATGGTGAATAGCAATGGACTCAAGGGGCATCCCTGGCAGCAGGAACGTTGAAGTGAAAACGGAGGTGATTTATTGTAATTTGTGAAAACTGAAGCCGTCGGGCACGCAGAGTATTTCAACCCAAGAGACAAAACTCACCCAAACCAAACTTGGTCAAATGCTTTTTGAGCGTCAAGTGCAAGTATTGCAACTTTAGAATCTTTGTCATGTCTGGAATACATGATATTCAGTCGACTAATGTTGTAAAATGAAAATTTGCCTGCGATAAAACCAGTTTGGTCATGATGAATTATAGTCGAAATGCATTTATTTAGTCTGTTCGCGAGTATTTTAGTAAACACCTCGAGTTCACATCCGAGGAGGGCAATAGGACGATATGAAGATGGATCGGCATCTTTATCTTTCTTTAATATTAGGGAGATATTAGTTTCAATGGAGTGTTTAAACAGAGGAGTAACCTTTTCTGAATAAACTTTGTAAAACTTCATACCAAAGCCATCAGTGCCAGCCGCTTTCCCATTAGGGAAGGAACGTACTGCAGAGACAACCTCTTCGAAAGTTCTCTGCATTTAGCTCCCTTTGAGCAGCGCCGCATAATTTAGGTAGGGAAAGGGAATGGCGGAAATCAGACATTTTTGCGGTATCTGCAGTGGTCTTTGAGGTGTAGAGGTCTTGATAAAACGTTGTGAAATGTGTTAATTCCTTTTGGGTCCGTAGTAACAGCTCCTGTACTAGATTTAATTCTATGACTAGCTCTATTGATTGGCCTGTATACCTCTCAGCTGGTGTGCCAGTAGTTTTTCCCGGTTTGTCACCCAACTCAAAGTGTTTGTTTAATCTTTAATAGCATTGTGTTTACTTGGTTAGAGAAAATAGTATTGTATTCATATTTTAGTCATTCAACTTGGCGCTTCTACATAGACTCTCTCAAGCTCCGGTAGCTGGGCCTCAATTTCTAATCTTCTCTGCACCGAGGTAAAGACAGTTTCAAGTTGGATATTAGACGGATATTCTCGCTTCAAACTTCAATAGCTTTCAAACCACTTGAGCCAAATAAGTGTCATGATGTAGGAAAAATTGCGGGAAACATTGCACTGGTCATATTTTCACGATTTGGACATTCATTCACTTTCCAAAGCTAATTAACATTTGGAAATGTGAGCGACATCTTGTATTCCTAGTTGAATTAGTTAGGGAGTGTAAACCAAGTACAAACTTTTTTTACATTCGAATTTCAATAGCTCCTTGGTCATGTGACCTACTGACCTCAACCAAGGTTCAGAATGTTCACTGACTACCAGTTAGTTTGTCCATTTTCACTCGATTTTACATGAATTTTTATAAAATTTTACATTTCAGTAGCTCCTTGGTTATGTGACCTACTGACTTCAAAGAAGGTTCAGAATGTACACTCAGTGGGCAAGTCAGATCCGTAATGTCGGAATAAGGATTGGCTCTAAGGGCTAGGTTGGTCGGGCTGGGGTGCGAAGCGGGACTCTCGCCGCGGCTGGAGAGCAGTCGCTCCGTCGCCCTCTCGCCGCCGGAAGTTCATTGTGCGGCCCATCTCGCGGTCTGTTGTGCGTGGTCTCGCAAGTGGATGCGTGCGGATTCGTCAGGGTGGTGTCCGTCAGCGGGCTTGGATCCGCGGACAGGGGTTGGATCCGCGGACAGGGGTTGGATCCGGCGGTTGGTGACGGCGACTCTGGACCGCGCCGGGCCCTTCTCGCAGATCTCCCCAGCTACGGCGCTCGCCGGTCCTGTTCGTGCTGGGTCTCATTGGCTCCTATCAGCTGACTTAGAACTGTTGATGCAATGTGATTTCTCCCCAGTGCTCTGAATGTCAAAGTGAAGAAATTCAATGAAGCGCGGGTAAACGGTGGGAGTAACAATGACTCTCTTAAGGAGTCCTTAGCCTTAGTAAGGGAGATAACGAGGTAGCCCTCTAGCAGGGCTCTTCGAATCCCTCCCTGTATGTCACCTGTTGTCGCTAACGATGCAAACCAAAACGGGAGTTACCTCGTTACTAGTCCGTACGCAAAGAGAGTCTTGCAGATGGTGATGGGTGTTGATTGTTAACGGTAGGCGGAAGTCGGTCCTGGAATATGGGACTTTCGGTCAAGCATAAAAATGTGAGGGGGGGGGGTTCCACCAGACTCAATGATTTGCTGCGGGGCTCTTGTAAACTAATCCTGACCTTGACAGGAAGCCAATCAGAGAATGATGTCTCAAAATGATGTCTCTGGCTTTGGCTGGGAGGGGGGGGGGTTTAGTCCTGCGAGACGGCTGATGAAAGTGTACTACTGGCATCAGTCTGATCACAGAGCGGCTGTGGTGAAACGTTTAAAACACACGTCCCTTAGCTAACTCTAAACTGCGAAGGTTTGAATCGAATGCGGGCTTCGGCTGGACCCGCTAACAGTGGAGCACTAAATTGAGATGGAATGTGCTTAGCGGTTATGGACACCGCCATATCTCAGGTCCGCCTGGGTGCGGGACTCTACACATTCTATGTGGGAGCTCTCCTCCACACTCCTTGGAGCATGTAGTGGAGATGGCATGTGCCTTACCATTAGCTGACACTACCAGGCCTCAGGCTTGCCTGAGTGCAGGACACCACACATTGTAGGTCAGGAGGTCTCCTCTATGCTCACTAGACTCGAGGCGGAGACTAAACCCATTGGCCCTACAGTGATAGAGCATTGCATGGATCTGGATCATGCCCTACGAAGTAGGGAGAGGTATCTCCAGCTTGTCTGGGGAGGGAGGCCTACATATGTTGTGGGTAGTACCATCCACGTCCATTGATTTGCTGCAGACCCTCTACAAAATATTGACTTTGGGATGGTGAATAGATACAGTGCCTTGCGAAAGTATTCGGCCCCCTTGAACTTTGCGACCTTTTGCCACATTTCAGGCTTCAAACATAAAGATATAAAACTGTATTTTTCTGTGAAGAATCAACAAGTGGGACACAATCATGAAGTGGAACAACATTTATTGGATATTTCAAACTTTTTTAACAAATCAAAAACTGAAAAATTGGGCGTGCAAAATTATTCAGCCCCCTTAAGTTAATACTTTGTAGCGCCACCTTTTGCTGCGATTACAGCTGTAAGTCACTTGGGGTATGTCTCTATCCGTTTTGCACATCGAGAGATGTTTATTTTTGAACCATTCCATTGCAGATTTTGCTTTATATTTTGGATCATTGTCTTGTTGGAAGACAAATCTCCGTCCCAGTCTCAGGTCTTTTGCAGACTCCATCAGGTTTTCTTCCAGAATGGTCCTGTATTTGGCTCCATCCATCTTCCCATCAATTTTAACCATCTTCCCTGTCCCTGCTGAAGAAAAGCAGGCCCAAACCATGATGCTGCCACCACCATGTTTGACAGTGGGGATGGTGTGTTCAGGGCGATGAGCTGTGTTGCTTTTACGCCAAACATAACGTTTTGCATTGTTGCCAAAAAGTTCCATTTTGGTTTCATCTGACCAGAACACCTTCTTCCACATGTTTGGTGTGTCTCCCAGGTGGCTTGTGGCAAACTTTAAACTACACTTTTTATGGATATCTTTAAGAAATGGCTTTCTTCTTGCCACTCTTCCATAAAGGCCAGATTTGTGCAATATACGACTGATTGTTGTCCTATGGACAGAGTCTCCCACCTCAGCTGTAGATCTCTGCAGTTCATCCAGAGTGCATCTTGGCTGCATCTCTGATCAGTCTTCTCCTTGTATGAGCTGAAAGTTTAGAGGGACGGCCAGGTCTTGGTAGATTTGCAGTGGTCTGATACTCCTTCCATTTCAATATTATCGCTTGCACAGTGCTCCTTGGGATGTTTAAAGCTTGGGAAATCTTTTTGTATCCAAATCCGGCTTTAAACTTCTTCACAACAGTATCTCGGACCTGCCTGGTGTGTTCCTTGTTCTTCATGATGCTCTCTGCGCTTTTAACGGACCTCTGAGACTATCACAGTGCAGGTGCATTTATATGGAAAGGCACTGTATGCATGTTCAAGTTCTCAATTGTTTTGGTTTTATTTCTTGTTTGTTTCACAATAAAAAATATTTTGCATCTTCAAAGTAGTAGGCATGTTGTGTGAATCAAATGATACAACCCCCCCAAAAATCTATTTTAATTTCAGGTTGTAAGGAAACAAAATATGAAAAATGCCAAGGGGGTGAATACTTTCACAAGGCACTGTAGACATTCTGTATGACTCAAAAAGGATAAACATGACAATGAGGCTATCCCCACTTCTTCTGAAGGTGTTTAACTAAACTGACACATTGTAGTGAGATAAGCCCTAGTCTCTTGTGACAGACCGTTACCAGTACTGGGTTCTGAGATTATACACTGCACAAAAAAAATAAAGGGAAAACTAAAAAACATATCCTAGATCTGAATGAATGAAATATTCTTATTAAATAGTTTTGTCTTTACATAATGTGCTGACAACAAAATCACACAAAAATTATCAATGGAAATCAAATTTATCAACCCATGGAGGTCTGGATTTGGGGTCAAACTCAAAATTAAAGTGGAAAACCACACTACAGGCTGATGCAAGTTTGATGTAATGTCCTTAAAACAAGTCAAAATGGGGCTCAGTAGTGTGTGTGGCCTCCACGTGCCTGTATGACCTCCTTCAACGCCTGGGCATGCTCCTGATGAGGTGGCGGATGGTCTCCTGAGGGATCTCCTCCCAGACCTGGACTAAAGCATCCGCCAACTCCTGGACAGTCTGTGGTGCAAAGTGGCGTTGGTGGATGGAGCGAGACATGATGTCCCAGATGTGCTCAATTGGATTCAGGTCTGGGGAACGGGCGGGCCAGTCCATAGCATCAATGCCTTCCTCTTGCAGGAACTGCTGACACACTCCAGCCACATGAGGTCTAGCATTGTCTTGCAGTAGGAGGAACCCAGGGCCAACCACACCAGCATATGGCCTCACAAGGGGTCTGAGGATCTCATCTCGGTACCTAATGGCAGTCAGTCTACCTCTGGCGAGCACATGGAGGGCTGTGCGGCCCCCCCAAAGAAATGCCACCCCACACCATGACTGACCCACCGCCAAACCTGTCATGCTGGAGGATGTTGCAGGCAGCAGAACGTTCTCCTCGGTGTCTCCAGACTGTCACGTCTGTCACGTGCTCAGTGTGAACCTGCTTTCAACTGTGAAGATCATAGGGCGCCAGTGGCAAATTTGCCAATCTTGGTGTTCTCTGGCAAATGCCAAACGTCCTGCACGGTGTTGGGCTGTAAGCACAACCCCCACCTGTGGAGGTCGAGCCCTCATACCACCCTCATTGAGTCTGTTTCAGACCGTTTGAGCAGACACATGCACATTTGTGGCCTGCTGGAGGTCATTTTGCAGGGCTCTGGCAGTGCTCCTCCTGCTCCTCCTTGCACAAAGGCGGAGGTAGCGGTCCTGCTGCTGGGTTGTTGCCCTCCTACGGCCTCCTCCACATCTCTTGATGTACTGGCCTGTCTCCTGATAGCGCCTCCATGCTCTGGACACTACGCTGACAGACACAGCAAACCTTCTTGCCACATCTCACATTGATGTGCCATCCTGGATGAGCTGCACTACCTGAGCCACTTGTGTGGGTTGTAGACTCCGTCTCATGTGACCACTAGAGTGAAAGCACCGCCAGCATTCAAAAGTGACCAAAACATCAGCCAGGAAGCATAGGAACTGAGAAGTGGTCTGTGGTCCCCACCTGCAGAATCACTCCTTTATTGGGGGTGTCTTGCTAATTGCCTACAATTTCCATTCGTTGTCTATTCCATTTGCACAACAGCATGTGAAATTTATTGTCAGTGTTGCTTCCTAAGTGGACAGTTTGATTTCACAGAAGTGTGATTGACTTGGAGTTACATTGTGTTGTTTAAGTGTTCCCTTTATTTTTTTGAGCAGTGTATAAGGCCTGACTCATGGCTGATCAGAAATTATTCTACACAGTTTTGAGACAATTTACAGATGTAGGATCTTAAGGAATGCAGATGAGCTTCATGATTTCCATAAATTCACTGAAAACCAGGCCTTCCGGGTGGCGCAGTGGTCTAAGGCTGTGACACTAGAGATTCTGGGTTGGAGTCCAGACTCTGTCACAGCCGGCCGCGACCGGGAGACCCATGGGGCGGCGCACAATTGGCCCAGAGTCGTCCGGGTTAGGGAGGGCTTGGCCGGCAGGGATATGCTTGTCTCATCGCGCACTAGCGACTCCTGTGGCGGGCCGGGCGCAGTGCACACTGACCAGGTCGCCAAGTGTACGGTGTTTCCTCTGACACATTGGTGCGGCTGGCTTCCGGGTTGGATGTGCATTGTGTCAAGAAGCAGTGCAGCTTGGTTGGATTGTGTTTTGGAGGACGCACGGCTCTCGACCCTAGACTCTCCCGAGTCCGTATGGGAGTTGCAGCGATGACACAAGACTACTACCAATTGGATACCATGAAATTTGGGAGAAAAAAGGGGTGAGAAAAATAATAATTCACTGAAAACCCACACTAACACATGGTTATATTAACTCTATTGCACTTTTCATGTAGCCTACTTTTGACCAATAAAAAAATATTACCATTTTGGACAAAATGTTTAAAAAAAAACTAAAATCTGCATTTATTCACATTAAAATGATTTTGTCTTAGATATAAGATATATTTTCTTGCACATTGTTGTTTCCTCACCCTCTCTCTTCTGCATGTTCTTCCCAGTGACTGACTGCCTTCTTCTCTGATGCAGTGGTACGTCTACTTTTAGAACCAATGATCACGTTTCCTTCAGCATCAGTCACTCCCAAGTCCCCTTTGACTTCTGTTACAATCAACTGGTAATTAGAAAAGGTTTTAGGGTTAACGCGCACACCACACACACACTTCGCAAACACATTTTCTCCAGCTACTTTTAAAACTTGTCTTGTGAATAAAAAGTTTAATTTCATCAAGCCATGTTTGCAAATGTGCTCTGCTAGAAAGACAACTTTGTTTGCATTTGAGTTTACTTACCAGACTGAAAAACATTCCTAATGTGATTTATACAAATGTAATTACACTACAACATCTTCTGAAGAGAGTTTAGCTCATGTCTGAAAGCAGAGAGAAGCCTTTTCTACCACATAGAATTGCCTACAGCGAAAAATTTAAGAATACAACAGTGATAAGTGACTGGAACCTGGGCCCCTATTCATAAAGCATCTCAGAGTGCTGATCTATAGGATCAGTTTGTTTTAGCCTTGAATATGAACAGGTGGGACCTGATCCTAGATCAGCACTCCTACTCTGAAACTCTTTATGGATACGGGCCCTGGTATGTTTGTTTCAGACCGATGGTCATATGGTTCATACTGGCTAACCCACATCCTGGTCTCTCCACATGTTAGAGGTATGTGACAGGCTGCTCATTATATTCTGGTGACTTAACGCATCATATGTTTCTAACATCCATCTTTTCTGGTGGCCCAGACAGACACCCACGCTAGACTTTTTCTATTCAGCGCTCATAACATGGTCATGTGTGTAAGATGCGGATACGTTGTTCGTTTCCTTTATCATGGGGGATTGGAGCACTGTTGCAGCATAGACGTCTATATAGCAGTTTACAGTGCAGTCGGAAAGTATTCAGACCCCTTGACTTTTTCCACATTTTGTTACCTTACAGCCTTATTCTAAAATGTATTAAATCGTTTTTTTTTCTCAATCTAGAATTTTTTGCAAATGCATTAAAATTAAAAAAACAAAAATATAAGATTTACATAAAGTATTCAGACCCTTTACTCAGTACTTTGGCAGCGATTACAGCCTTGAGTCTTCTTGGGTATGACGCTTGGCACACCTGTATTTGGGGAGTTTCTCCCATTCTTCTCTAAAGATCCTCTCAAGCTCTGTCAGGCTGGATGGGAAGCATCGCTGCACAGCTATTTTCAGGTCTCTCCAGAGATTTTTGATCAGGTTCAAGTCCGGGCTCTGAATGGGCCACTCCTGGACATTCCAAGACTTGTCCCGAAGCCACACCTGAGTTGTCTTGGCTGTGTGCCTAGGGTCGTTGTCCTGTTGGAAGGTTTTTGCTCTGACATGCACTGCCAACTGTGGGACCTTATATAGGTGTGTGCCTTTCCAAATCATGTCCAATCAATTAAATTTACCACAGGTGGACTCCAATCAACTTGTAGAAACATCTCAAGGATGATAAATGGAAACAGGATGCACCAGAGCTCAATTTCAAGTCTCATAGCAAAGGGTCTGAATACTTATGTAAATGTTACATTTTGTTGTTTAAAAAAAATCTAATTAAATACAGGTCTAAACCTGTTTTCACTTTGTCATTATTGTTTGTAGATTGATTAGCATTTTTTTTAATTTAATCCATTTTAGAACAAAGCTTTAACAAAAAGTCAAGGGGTTTGAATACTTTCCGAATGCACTGTATAATGTCTGCCTCCTAAAGACTCCCTATTTGTTGCACTATTTTTGACAAGGGCCCATAGTTCTGGTGAAAAGTAATATGAGGAATAGGGTGCCATTTGGGACACAGACAGTGTAAGGTCCTACTTGTGGTTAATCCTTGATGAGAAAACATGTCATGAACAATAACATGAAGGGTGTCTGTGGGTCACTCAGGGGATTTGTGCTTACCTTTCAAACACTCAGTACAGATAAATGTGATGAGAGGACTGGTGCTCACTGGAAGTGTGTGTGGACAGAGACAAGGTACAGTTAGCTGATTGTATTGCGAGACAAAGTATATGGTACAAAGCAGCTGGGTTGTCAAGTCCTTAAGTCGTCAAGGGCCAAACATCTGCAGTATCAACACACCCGATTTCCCAGGTGTAAATGAGGCAAAGCAGTCCTCAAGGAGCGGAGTTTGAATCCCTGGTGTAAGAAGAGAAGTGTGTGTGTATGTTCCTGATAGATGCCTTCTTGGCCTTCGGAGACTCGATGACCAACAGACAATATCAGACTAGGGACCAGGAGTGCATTGGTGAAAAGGAGACTGAAGAAGAGTGTGAAGAGTGGAGGTAGAGAACGGAGAATGAAGAGTGGGGTGCCATAGAGAGGGAACAACGCAGTGAAAACAGAGGTGGTGAGGAAATACATGCTCCATTTTATTAGCCCTTCTCGTGAGATGGGACAGAGGAAGTTAATTCATAATCACTACTACGTGTCAGGGGAAGTGATGTCATAATCAGAAGGCGTGGTGTCATAATTCAAGGAGGGAGTAAATCACTACAGTGACAGGAGGAGTGATGTAATAACTACTGAGTAATTTGAATTCACACAAACTGTCTACGTGCCTTTTAAGTACTTAAATGAATATGTTTTAGCTATAGCAACATCCCACTGGGCACAGACGTCAATTTAATGTCTGTTCCATGTTGGTTCAACTTAATTTAATTGAAATGGTGTGGAAACATTACCTCAACCAGTGTGTGCCTAGTGGGATATTGTAATTAGGGCTGTCAAACGATGAAAAAAATTAATCGAGTTAATTCCAGGATTTGCTGTGATTTATTACACATTCTGAATTTGCTCAAATTGAGCTGTATTTTAAGATTTTGTCTTTGTTACTTTGGACAAAATCAGTATTCAAAATCAAGTAGATGAATTACGCACACTTTCTTTAACCTAAATGTCAATTTGTTTTGACATCGCATTGTTTGTAGCTGAATAGGTGATGTATTTGGGATGTTTTCAGTGTATTTTGAACGCTTTCAGACAATGCGATTATTTGTGAAAAAGAAATGTGTGCACTTAAATTACAAAACGTTAACTCGAGTTAGCTGATTGACAGCCTTAATTATAATACATGGGGAAAATGCTATGAATGTATAACTAAACTCATAGTTGTGTCAAGATAAAGGACGATTGGACCGTTAGTATAGTAGTTTTTTTTTTTTGTAATTCTGAAAGATAAAATGCTGAAACAGCTCTTCTCTGATTTCTCTCTGAACCTTTGGACATTTCATGCTCAGAGTAAAACGATACACCTTTTCAAACTGGAGTTAAAAACTTTGTATAGTACCATAAAAACCATCTCAAACCAATGCTCAGGACTCAATCTGTTTTTTATACATGATATTTACGCAAAGATTGAGGTCTCCCTTATTTCTTGCCGGCCTTCTTTCTTTCTCCCTTATTTCTTGCTGTCGGGGCTGAAGACACTTATGGTGAAGTCTGCGCTCT
This sequence comes from Oncorhynchus mykiss, assembly GCF_057628025.1. Lineage (NCBI taxonomy): Eukaryota > Metazoa > Chordata > Actinopteri > Salmoniformes > Salmonidae > Oncorhynchus > Oncorhynchus mykiss. The sequence continues at coordinate 36,140,329 of NC_143032.1, forward strand.
CTGTGCCGTACTTGTTCTTCACCAGGATGCTGTACTTGCCCGAGTCTGTCATGTTCACCGTGGTGATGGTGAAGCTGGCGTACTTCCCCGACTCGAACTTCATGATGTAGTGGTCGTCCGACACTATCTCCCTCTCGTTCTTCAGCCAGACGACCTCAGGCACGGGGTCGCCTGAAATGTTACAGGTCAGGTTCAGGGCCTGGTGGGGGAGAGAGACAGGATCACATACATATACAGTAGGGTATATCTGAAATGGCACCCTATTCCCTCTATAGTGCACTACTTTTGACAAGAGCTCTGATCAAATGTGGTGCACTATGTAGGGAATACTAGGGTACTGTAATGGGACATTTGAGTTCTCCTTTTCCTGTATTTGATATGTAATAAACATGATTGTATGTGCGGGGAGATGCACACCGATGCATTCCCTTGGGGAATGGAAACAGGAGTTAACATTTTAATCAAAAAGTAAATAATAAAAAATACTTTAAATGTATGTATGTAAACAAAAACAAAAAAACGATTTGTCAAAAATATACTGGTGTTTTTGCCCATCTTCATATTTTATTTTTATTGGCCAGTCTGAGATATGGCTCTTTTTTCTCAGTTGAGGACGAGAGACATCTGTTTCTCAAATTAGACACTCTAATGTACTTGTCCTCTTGCTCAGTTGTGCATCGGGGCCTCCCACTCCTCTTCTATTCTGGTTAGAGACGTTTTGCGTGGTCCTGTGAAGGGAGTAGTACCCAGCGTTGTATGAGATCTTCAGTTTCTTGGCAATTTCTCGCATGGAATAGCCTTCACTTTGTTTCGGGACATTTTGAGCCTGTAATCGAACCCACAAATGCTGATGCTCCAGATACTCAACTAGTCTAAAGAAGGCCGGTTTTATTGCTACCTTCATCAGCACAACAGTTTTCAGCTGTGCTAACATAATTGCAAAAGGGTTTTCTAATGATCAATTTGCCTTTAAAAATGATAAACTTGGATTAGCTAACTCAACGTGCAATTGGAACATAGGACTGATGGTTGCTGATAAATGGGCATCTGTACGCCTACGTAGATATTCCATAAAAAATCTGCCGTATGCGAATTGGAGTGGGTCTAGGGTTTCCGGGATGATGGTGTTGATGTGAGCCATGACCGGCCTTACAAAGCATTTCATGGCTACCGACATGAGTGCTACGGTGCATTAGTCATCTAGGCGGGTTACTTGGGCAAGAGTGATCATACAGTCGTTCGGAACAGCTGGTGTTCTCATGTATGGTTGGGCGTTGCTTGCCTCGAAGCAAGCATAGAAGATATTCCGCTCATCTGGTAGGCTTGTGTCACTGAGCAACTCGCAGCTAGTTTTTCCCTTTGTAATGGTAGTTTGCAAGCTCTGCCACATCTGACGAGCGTAAGAGCCAGTGTAGTAGGATTCAATCTTAGTCCTGTATTGATGTTTGATGGTTTCGTCGGAGGGTTCCCCTTGAAAGAGGCAGCTCTAGCCTTTAGCTTAGTGCGGATGTTGCCTATAATCCATGGCTTTTGGTTGGGGAATGTATGCCGTGGGGACAATGTCGTCGATGCACTTATTAATATGGTAAACTCCTCAATGCCATCGGATGAGTCACGGAACATATACCAGTCTGGGCTAGTGAAACAGTCCTGTAGCTTAGCATCCGCTTCATCGGACCACATCCGTATTGACTGCATGACTGGTACTTCCTGTTTGAGTTTTTGCTTGTATGCAGGAAGCATGAGGATAGAATTATGGTCAGATTTACCAAATGGAGGACGAGCTTTGTATGTGGGTCTGGAGTAAATTTGTTTTTTTTCCGCCTCTAGTTGCACAGGTGACATGCCAGTAGAAATTATTTGCCTGATTTCAGTTTTCCTGCATTAAAATCACCGGCCACTAGGAGTGCCGCCTCTGGATTAGCAGTTTCTTGTTTGCTTATATACAGCTCGTTGAGTGCGGTCTTAATGCCAGCATCGGTTTGTGTTGGTAAATAGACCGCTTCGAAAAATATGGATGAAAACTCTTAGTAAATAGTATGGTCTACAGCTTATCATGAGGCATTCTATCTCAGGCGACCAGAACCTTGAGACTTCCTTAATATTAAATATTGTGCACCAGCTGTTGTTAACAAAGAGACCCACACCACTCCCCTTGAGCTTACTGCCATTCTGCCCTGCCAATGCATAGAATAACCAGCTAGAATATTATCCATGTTTTTGTTCACCAAATATCAGAGAAACACAGGATATTACAGTTCTTCAGGTCACATTGTTAGGATAGTCTCGAACGGAGCTCGTCCAGTTTGTTCTCCAGTGATTGTACATTCGTCAATAGAACAGAGGGTAGATTATTTACTTGCCAGCGTAGTTTCATCAAGACAAATGCTATTCAATTACAGTAACGGCAGTAGTTATAATTTGTTACTTTACACCTCTGTTTGCACCCGTTTAGTCTATAATTATCTGTTGTTACTAAGTATTGACCTGTTTAACTGCCAGTATCAAATGTCTGCCAGTGTTGAAAGTTATGTTTAAAGTTTGACACCAGACTAGATTCAAGGACACACTGATAATATATCTGTGACACTGTGATTCTGTATTAGCTGATGTTATGATTTCCTACAAGCCTGACAGGCTGGTGTTTACAGAACATTCGGTGCTGTGTGATTAATATATAAAAGGGCCTTCTCAGAGAGGGCCCTCTAGACATTTTCTCTGCTTCTGTTCTGGATGTGCCTCCCTGTTGCAACTTGTATTAAACCAGATTGATTTTGATTGGCTATCTGTGATTGTTCTGCTCTTTTATTCACTTTGAAAATCCCTATTACAGGTACCATTTCAGATGCAACCATAGTAGTGTCATACACTATCAAGCCTGCATGGCCAGGTTGGGACTGTGGACATGCATAGACAGATACAGATCCATCCAGACATGGTTACCTTGAGCTCCTGTATGGTGACAACATCAGGCAGGCCTCCCGCGACACGAGCACGATCTGAAAAAAGGAGCACCAAAATTAGGCCACTGAGCTCAGATCAGTTTGAAAATATCAGTACCCACTAAAAATACAGTGAGCAGTCCTCTCATCCCCATCTTATAATAACGTTTTTAAAAGTTGAGGTGTGTGCGTGTGTGAGACAGAGAGAGTGAGAACTTACTTCTCTCTGCAATTGCGGCCGCTCTGACAGTGTCGAAGAGACAGAACAAATTGAAGAACAAAGGTAAGAGAAACAAATGCAGAGAATGTGTTTGGAGCCAGGAAGCGTGTCTAAGCAAAGACTTCATCTGTCTACCCACTTCCCTTCCTCAAGTCCTATCAGAGACTACCTGCTATTTAAACAGTACATGCAAAGAGAGAGAGAGTGGCTGGGCAAACAGGGAGGAACACCAAAAATAGCAATGACATGAAAAGAAGGACAGTACTTACTGACATGTTCACAACATGTGGATAGGCTTACACAATGTGTTTTTGTTGTTGTTGTTGATGTACAAAAATCCACACATTTTAGGTCACTTACTTGAGCCTCTGGAACTCAGCATATGCGTCATCAAATGCTGCAATAAAAAAAAAGATAGTTAATAAGCCTATCAAAGCATTGGTGTGGTGGGAAGCTGCCTAATTCAAACCTAGATGTAGGCCGCATCCCAAATGGCACCCTTTTCCCAACATAGTGCACTACTTTTGACCACAGCCTTATGGGCCCTTGTGAAAATTAGAGCACTATATAGGGAATATAGGGTGAGATTTGGGAAGCAGATGTAGTCTCACCCTGGCCGGCCAACTCCACAGTCCTCTTCAGACCGCCCTTCCCATCGTGGAACTCAATGGCATATTTGCCCTTGTCTTTCTCTGTGGGTTCTATGATCTGTAGCCACAGCTGCTCTCCTACCACACCACTCTTAATGCGGTCTGTGAAGGCTATCGCTGAATCCCTACGAGAGAGGAAAACAGGTCACTGACTTACACACATATAGGCTGCAGCAGACACTTTACTTGCAAATATACTCACATGCAGACACACGCGCGTAACGGACTTCACATTGTTTGCTTAGCAAGTTCTGCTTCCTCCTGATTTTGGACTCACACCGAGGCTCAAACCCAGGACCGCTGCCTTTCTTGCACACGTGACCGCTCTCCCGAAGCGTCTTAGCGGTCAGCACCACCGAAAAGCTAGCTATTCTGCAGTGCTAGTAGGGACACTTCAGGCTGAGGAGCATGTTTCAAAACATCTCCATGCACTACATTCACCCCCCAAACTTACAACACAGCGGCCCCAGTGTTGAGCTGAGCACAACAGCAAATCCGGGTCACGGCACCATCTGTAACTGACATCACGCTGCTTGCTTAGCGAGTACCGTTTCCTCCTGATTCACCTCAGTCTCGAAACCGAGGACCTCTGCCTTGCTAGCACACGTGAACGACATCCCAAAGTGTCTTACCAAGTCGGCGCCACCGAAAAGCTAGCTATTTGGCAGTGCAAGTGGGGACACTTCAGGCTGAGTAGTAAGTCTTTGTGTGCTACATGCACACACACACACCAGAGGATGGTGGGTTGAGCTATAGGAGGTCAGGCTCATTGTAATGGCTGGAATGGAATTAATGGAACAGAATCAAACACATGGGAACCACGTTGGACTCCGTTTAAATTCATCCATTCCAGCCATTAAAATGTGGCCGTCCTCCTATAGCTCCTCCCACCAGCCTCCATTGACAGACAAACACAGAAAAGTAAGGAGAGTACACACTTGTGGTGCCAGGTGACCTGGAGCGCTTCGTTGTAGTAGCTGACAAAGGAGTACAATCTGATGCCCTCCTCTGTGCTCTGGATCTTCAGTGCGGTGGAAGAGTTGGCTAGCGGAGGTTACAGAGACGTTACACCGTGCAACATTATAGAGAAGTTACAAAGTGCAACATTAAAGACTTTACACAGCACAAAGTTACACAGCTCAACTTTACAGAGGGACAATTTAGGGATGTTTTAAACACAAGTAAAACTTAAGATGACGCTTCTACTACGACAGTGACACATGTACTTACCGATATGACTGAACATTTCATTCATCAAGTCTCTGAAACCTGGAGAACAGAAATGTGACCATAATATAACTTTGTAAAAATGACAGACTTGTGGCGTTACTTTACAGACAATGAGGTATGGCTTTGAGGGTTTAGTCACCTTGTTCTGTCAGATTCAACGTAGAAGTGTCCTTCCCTCTGTCATCCTTCATAACAATCTCATAGACACCGGCATCCTTCTTTGAGATCTATAAGAGAAGGCTAGGTTTGAGACACACATCTAAAATGCACAGCCACCATTTTGTAAAGGAAGAAAATGAAAATCTCAAGCGAAAAGACAAGCTTTTCTCCCCTGCAATGGATGCTGCAGGACACATTTATAGGACGCAAAAGCAAAAAAGCATTCTCAAAACAAACAAAAAACAAGAAGATGGCAGAATGACCACTTTTGGCAGGGCTGGGCAATTATTTTCCACGGAGGGCCATATTTTTGCCATAACGGGCCAGAATAATATTACATGATTATACATAATGTGCATGACTGTGTTGACAGATATATCTACTGTAAATCATATCCAGATATAGTACTTATTTTACCTTTTTAACATGCACAGAAATAAACCACATCCATGTTCTCCTTTTGATAGGAAGTTTCATTATTAAAACATGCAATGAACTACACTTAGGTAAAAGTACACAGACAGAACTCGTGTTTTTGTGTATACCCGTTAACAAAAGAAAGGGAGAACTCAACATTACATTTAAACAACCTACTCAGTGTGAGGAGTGAAGTCTCTGATGGGCATTGACTAGAGCAGTGGTCAGGTATAGTTTTTGACGTCGCTATGCGCAGGATTGCTGAGAGGTGAGTCAGTAAGAGATGATCTGTGCCTTGACCTGTTATAGTTCCTCACAGAAAATGTCTGTTCATATACATAGGTTGGTGCAAACATCTCCTGAGCATGACTCATAATCTTTGGAAAGTTTTGCTCATCGAGAGATGCATAGAACCTCGTCAGTGACATTGGAGAACTATTCAAAACAATCACTGCATCAGACTGAAGAACGATCAGCTCAAGTCGCAGGTCAGTGGGAGCGTTATCCACATTGAAGGTGGAAGGAGAGGAAACCAATAGCATGTCATTTTCCAACACTTCGAAATCATCAAAACGACGACAAAACTCACCTTTCAAAGCACGTATCAGCGATGTATACATCTCCCGCTGGTCATCTGATAGGGAACAGACTAGTAGTGTCGGAAGGTGGGTGAGATTGTTGGCTTCTACTTGATAGGTCAGTAGGAGTCATTTTCCCTTGAAGGCTTTGATAAGGCTGTGCATCTGAAGTGAAAAAAGTCCCTTCCCTTGTAGTTTGGAATTTGAGTTTATTCACGAGGGCCATGATGTTCATGGTGAAGGAAAAATCAGACATTCTTTATCTTGCAGTTGAGGGAAATCCACATATTTTCCTTTCATTTGCAAAACTCCTACACCCTCTTAAGCACCTTCCCCAAACTCAGCCATCTCACGTTTCTGTGGTAGGGAAGATCTGCAGGACCCGACTGTCTCTTCCAACAGGGAGACTGCCTGTGGTTTAAAGATTTTGCCACTTTAGTGACTGCATCCACAACATGGCTCATTTTCAGAACACATTTACAGAGCACCTCCTGATGTGTAATGCAATGCAGGAAAATACTTTTCTGATCTGGGTTCAGCTCAGCTACTTGATCTTGCATCCTTTTCAAAAGGCTAACGTTTTTTTCCTGTCAAGTTTGGTCACCCGTCAGTGGTCACACTGGATAACTTTTCAAAACGCAGTCCCAGCTTCGCCACACACTTATATGAACCTCCCCCGATAAATCTTTCCCTGAGGTTGTGCTCTTCATTGACTGCACTGAAGCTCCTCTGTCATTTCTAAGTCTGGGGTTTTGCCTCGTAAGAATATCAACAACTGTGCCAATTCACGTGCATCACTGCTCTCATCCAGGGCCAAAGGCGGAATCTTGTCTTTCAACTGTTGTTCCATATTCTCAGTGACGATGTCCTCAACGCGCCGTGTCACTGTTCAACTTGACAGGGAAACATTTCCAAACAGCTCTTTCTTGTCGGGGCAAAGTATTGTTACCGAGTCAATTAAACATTCTTTAAAGAATTCGTCCTCAGCGAATGGCTTGATATGTTTAGCAATTTTGTGGGACAGTACATAGCTATCTCTTCGCAATTCCGTCATTTGCTGAATGCAGTTTTGTGAAAAGTCCTTGCGGCTTTTGTGTGCGCGAGTGTTGCAAAATAAATGTATACATACATGTTATTCAATCATTGCACCCACACTGCTCGCGCCCGCCAATGAGCGTCTGTGTTGCCAAGCGCTAAAATAGAAGTCAGTTCTATTTGTGAAGCTGAACCAGTGAAAGTCTTGCCTCTCCTATCTCCTCATTGGCTTTTAGAAGCACACAGTCAAAAAAATTCAGAACACATACCGGTACTCATTCTAGGGTTTTTCTTTATTTTTACTATTTTTTACATTGTAAAATAATAATAAAAGTGAAAACAACAAAAACTATGAAATAACACATATGGAATCATATAGTAACAAAAAAAGTGTTAAACAAATCAAAATATAAGTAGCCACCCTTTGCCTTGATGACAGCTTTGCACTCTTGGCATTCTCACAACCAGCTTCATGGAATGGAATGCATTTCAATTAACAGGTGTGCCTTGTTAAAAGTTACATTTGTGGAATTTCTTTCCTTCTTAATTCGTTTGAGCTAATCAATCAGTTGTGTTGTGACAAGGTAGGGGGGGTATACAGAAGATATCTCTATTTGATAAAAGACCACATCCATATTAAGGCAAGAACAGCTCAAATAATCAAAGAGAAATGACAGGCCGTCCTTACTTTAAGTCATGAAGGTCAGTCAATTGGGAAAATTAAGAACTTTGAAAGTTTCTTCAAATGCAGTCGCAAAAACCATCAAGAGCTATGATGAAACTGTCATGAGGACCGCCACAGGAAAGCAAGACCCAGAGTTACCTCTGCTGCAGAGGAGAAGTTCCTGTAACTTCACCTCAGATTAGAGCCCAAATAAATTCTTCACAGAGTTCAAGTAACAGACATCAACTGTTCAGAGGAGACTGTGTGAAGCAGGCCTTCATGGTCGATTTGCTGTAAGGAAACCACTACTAAAGGACACCAATAATAATAAGAGTCTTGCTCGGGCCAAGAAACACGAGCAATGGACATTAGACCGGCGGAAATCTGTCCTTTAGTCTGATGAGTCCAAATTTGAGATTTTTGGTTCCAACCGCAGTGTCTTTGTGAGACGCAAAGTAGGTGAACGGATTATCTCAGCATGTGTGGTTCCCACCGTGAAGCATGGAGGAGGTGGTGTGATGTGTCATCAGGGTGGCTACTTTGAAGAATGTCAAATATATTTAGATTTTTTTGGATACATGATTCCATATCTGTTATTTCATAGTTTTGATGTCTTCACTATTATTCTATAATGTAGAAAATAGTCAAAATAAAGAAAAACCCCTGGAATGAGTAGGTGTGTCCAAACTTTTGACTGGTACTGTATAAGGATGTTAAATTATTTACAGAAGCGTGGCAAGAATGTGCCCCAAAAGCTGTCAGAATCACCGATTTCTGAAAATGTTGTTATATTGTTGAATTAAATTTTCATAATAGACGGGTTGGTTTAGCAACAAAACCGACTGGGTTGGCTTAGATTGTTGTTATGTAAACTATACTTAGGCTCCAAACATTTATTGAAAACATAAATACATTTGCACTCGTCTCAAATACATTGTTGTGGTTGTTTAACTAGATACAGTAGTGAATCTTTTCCATATTATTAGCATAAACATGACATGAGTCAAAACAAGACATGGTAGCAATAACAAGCTACAACGAGCTGAAACGAGCCACATACGATTCCCCACATGACAACTTCTTGCCATTGTTGCTAGCTATCTGACAGTTCAGAATCATAACGCCACATGGCTCATTGATGTGCAGGCACGCATCATTTTTGTGACCGTCAGCCAACCCCTCTACAGCAAGGACTGATGATTTGGTTAGCCAAACTAACAAGTCTGTTTGTTTGGTTACAAAGGCAACTACTGTAGCTACCTAGTAAAATTGCTAGCTACTTCAGTGGATGTTGGAACACATTTCTAGCAGCAAATGGGTTACATTATAGTGTGGTATAATCAAATCGGGGCTCTATACGTTCACCTTCCACGTCATGCATTATTCTCCATAGAACACATAGCTAGCACCTCATAGGGTTGGGTTAGATGCTGGGACTGGAAATGTGAGAAATGTTGATAAATTCAGTTAAGAGTGACGTATTAGGCGATTGTATAAAGACATTTTTTTTTTTTAAGTTTACTGTAAAATAAACTTCTTTAATATAATAAACTTCAACCTCTTTAGACCACCTGATGCTCAACTTATCACCAATGAATCTTGCAGCCAGAAGATAGTATCCATGACGTGTGAGGAACATATACAGTATTTATGATATATGAACATAGACGTGCAATGATACAGTTTCATAGTTACATACAGTATGCAAATGAACAACACAATGTTTGTATAACATCACTAAAATATTCAATACGTAGTGTGTTAATACATGTGCCGTATAATCATTGAAACTTTATATTTTCCAACCTTTACCTAGCCTTTAATGTACACAAGAGCCATTCAAATAGTATACAGAAATCTGCAAAACAATACTCTCTAAGCTGTAAAGACAGGTGTTGTGCAGTATGGTGTTACAGTCCCTGTAGTTTCTCATGTATGAGGTACATGAAACATTAGAATTCCTCTCACCTGAGCAATCTCCAGGTTGAGCACTCCCTCTGTGAAGGTGAGATTCCCGTCTCCCTTGACCTCACGCCCATCCTTGTACCACAATGCAACCGTCTCCTTCTTTATGTTTCCAACCTGCGGGAGGCGAAAGACACCTATAATGTTCAGGTTGTTGTCCAGATGTTGCCTGGCTGCACCCTGGTAATACCATCTCATCTGGAAAGTTGAGAGCTGAGCTGATCTATTTCCATAAAACCCATACTTCACTGTGTTCTTTTCCTACCTTGCACTTCAGGAAAACACAGCATTCTGGGGTCACTTCATAACTCAAGTACTCAACAAAATGAGGGCCTGCAAAAAACAAAACAAAACAAAGCAGGAACTATTCTGTAGTCTACAATTTGTGTCATAACATACCGCTATTCTATTTTCTTGATAAAAAAAAAAATCCCACCTTGCTTTCTGTGCCACTCTTTGCACATGAACTCAGACTCCTTCTGCAGCCCTTTGAACACTGGAGAAAGGAAACAAAACTGTATCTACAAATCATATTCATCTTTCTTGTAATATAGTTACTATGATGTGTTTCGTACATTGATGTGGATATTATTTAAACAAATACATTTATCATACATTTGTATGTAGTTCATTCATAGTAATCTTTTACTGCCCCCTAGTGGAGTATGTTAAGATCTAACTTCTGATCCATAGTGGGGCTTGTTTTTTTCTTTACAACAGAGGGGTGATAGCCTGGTCCCAGATCTGTCTGTGCTATTGCCTACTCCATTGCTGTACTTGTCAAGCCGTGACAAGGAGATGGCATGATAGCACAAACTGGCACTCAGACGAGAGTGAGAATGATAGAAGGTGATTGGAGGAGGAGAAAAGGACAGCCGGAGTTAGTCCTACCTTCTCCAATCAGCACCAGGCTGGATTGGTTGGTGGCTTTTCCGTCCTGCAGCTGGAAGGTGAAGGTTCCCTCGTCCTCTTGGAGCAGAGACTCCATGATCATCTCAATCACACCTGTGTCCTTGTTAAAGTTCATCTTGTATTTCTGAAAAGAAAAAAAGGCCATAGACAGAGCATTTTCAGTATTGTCTAATTTACACTGCTCAGGGAACACTAAAATAACACATCCTAGATCTGAATGAATGAAATATTCTTATTAAATACTTTTTTCTTTACATAGTTGAATGTGCTGACAACAAAATCACACAAAAATGATCAATGGAAATCAAATTTATCAACCCATGGAGGTCTGGATTTGGAGTCACACTCAAAATCAAAGTGGAAAACCACACAACAGGCTGATCCAACTTTGATATGTCCTTAAAACAAGTCAAAATGAGGCTCAGTAGTGTGTGTGGCCTCCACGTGCCTGTATGACCTCCCTACAATGCCTGGGCATGCTCCTGATGAGGTGGCGGATGGTCTCCTGAGGGATCTCCTCCCAGACCTGGAATAAAGCATCCGCCAACTCCTGGACAGTCTGTGGTGCAACGTGGCATTGGTGGATGGAGCGAGACATGATGTCCCAGATGTGCTCAATTGGATTCAGGTCTGGGGAACGGGCGGGCCAGTCCATAGCATCAATGCCTTCCTCTTGCAGGAACTGCTGACCCACTCCAGCATGAGGTCTAGCATTGTCTTGCAGTAGGAGGAACCCAGGGCCAACCACACCAGCATATGGCCTCACAAGGGGTCTGAGGATCTCATCTCGGTACCTAGTGGCAGTCAGGCTACCTCTGGCGAGCACATGGAGGGCTGTGCGGCTCCCCAAAGAAATGCCACCCCACACCATGACTGACCCACCGCCAAACCGGTCATGCTGGAGGATGTTGCAGGCAGCAGAACGTTCTCCACGGTGTCTCCAGACTGTCACGTCTGTAACATGTGCTCAGTGTGAACCTGCTTTCATCTGTGAAGAGCACAGGGCACCAGTGGCAAATTTGCCAATCTTGGTGTTCTCTGGCAAATGCCAAACGTCCTGCACTGTGTTGGGCTGTAAGCACAACCCCCACCTGTGGACGTCGGACCCTCATACCATCCTCATGGAGTCTGTTTCTGACCGTTTGAGCACATTTGTGGTCTGCTGGAGGTCATTTTGCAGGGCTCTGGCAGTGCTCCTCCTTGCAAAAAGGCAGAGGTAGCGGTCCTGTAGCTGGGTTGTTGCCCTCCTACGGCCTCCTCCATGTCTCCTGATGTACTGGCCTGTCTCCTGATAGCGCCTCCATGCTCTGGACACTACGCTGACAGACACAGCAAACCTTCTTGCCACATCTCGCATTGATGTGCCACCCTGGATGAGCTGCACTACCTGAGCCACTTGTGTGGGTTGTAGACTCCGTCTCATGCTACCACTAGAGTGAAAGCACCGCCAGCATTCAAAAGTGACCAAAACATCAGCCAGGAAGCATAGGAACTGAGAAGTGGTCTGTGGTCCCCACCTGCAGAACCACTCCTTTATTGGGGGTGTCTTGCTAAATGCCTATAATTTCCACCTGTTGTCTATTCCATTTGCACAACAGCATGTGAAATTTATTGGCAATCAGTGTTGCTTCCTAAGTGGACAGTTTGATTTCACAGAAGTGTGATTGACTTGGAGTTACATTGTGTTGTTTAAGTGTTCCCTTTATTTTTTTGAGCAGTATACTTTACCTGAACAACATCATTTACAGTAGTTTAAATTCTATTTATTTATTCATCCAAGACGTCTGAGGTCAGAAGACCTCTTTTACACACACGTCGGAGAGTATTTTTTCATTTCAGTCCCAAAGCGTGCCTACTTACCTCTCCCTGGGAGAGAGTGTTGTCGTTAAACACATATTCTATTTTGCCATTAGCAGAGATCTTCTCAGCCTGCAGCCAGAAGCGAACTCTGCCCTTCTCCTGCAGCTCCACAGCCAGCTCGGTCTTCAAGGGAATAACTGGAGGGGGGGGGGAGAGAAGGAAAGTGCAACAGTACGTGAGAGCAGGGACGGAGGAACATGTAATAATGAACGGGAAACATTGAGAACATCGGTAATAATATGTTACTTACTGGGGAATTTGTGGTCGTGGCTGATCTCCAGCAGTTTTTTCAACTCTGTCAAAAAAAAGAAAAAGGACACAAAGATTAATCAGAGATTAGAAATGAAACCAGAAGCAATGGAGCTCTGCTAACCTCTTAGCCTGCTAAGTTAGCGTCCAAAGTGATAACGTGGACAGTGTTACAGTACCACGGACACACAGTGGGACTCACCCTCCGCTGAGAGGGTGTAGCTGGAGGATTCGCCATTGGTGTGGGTGACAGCACAAGAGTAAATGCCGATGTCATCCTCAGCAGGCATGTTAAAGATGGCCTTGGACCTGAGGGGATACAATTAACACAGGCTACTGTAGAAACGTTAGCAAACCTTATATTCTTTCACGCACACACACACAGACACACACTTCTCCCCACTGGTTGCCACAGTAATGCGGGTTTCGTCAGTGATCTCTTTGTAGTTCTTGGACCACACAAATTTGGAGTCTGGAGTCAGGTTTGAGCAGGCAAAGTTCATGGAGATCACTCCATCATCATCAATGTCCACAACAATCTCCGTAGTGCCTGAGAGAGAACACAAGAGTCAAATATGGCTGGAGATTCAAAAGACACAAATATGCAAAGGTGCAGGATGACATAAAGGTATGACTTTACTGGTATAACAAAGTCATTCTCTGTCCATCCCTCTCTCCCACCTGCTCTGTTGAGGGGTCTTTAACATGGTCCTACCTGGTTTGGTTTCAGCCAGGACTGGTTCTGTGGGCTCAGAGGCCTTTCCAACACCTGCCTTATTCTGAGCACGCACACGGAACACATAGGTCTCCCCCTCCTTTAGAATCTTAATCTGTTTGTAAAAGAGTCATATTATAGACATGTTAGTCACATACACCAAATATGTTACTACTGATACAAACTTTCTCACATAGAAAAGCAGTAGTGTTGAAAACCCCTTTACACGCACCCTCTAACTGACAAACACCTCCACCAATCACATCCTATTTATGTCACCATATTGCATCACACAATCTGGATTCAAATGTTTATTTAGAATGCTCAATGGTATGACTGACTAAGTGGATAGTAATAGTGTAGTTGCCCTTAGACGCTGATCCTGGGTCAATTTAGCATGTTCAACACTAATGGTTAAGGTTAGTATTGGGGGAGGGGGAAGCTGATCCTAAATCTGTTACAGGGGAACTTCAGTGATTGGAGTGATTGGAGGGGATAGGGTCCTGACCTTCATGTAGTTGGTGGAGATAGCCTTCTCATTGGCTCCTCTCCAGGCCTCCTCCTCAGCATCAGCCTCCTTAATGTCAACGTAGAATCCGTTGACTGGGTCACGGCCCTGGTACACTGGTGGCTTAAAGAGCAACACCAGAGTGTTGGCGCGCACCTCTGTCACCTGCAGATCATGGGGAGGTCCTGTGGGAAATTAGGGGTAATTCGTTTCAGAGTTGAAGAAAACGGACAGGCTAGTGTCCCAACTCGCACCCTATTCCCTTTGTAGTGCACTACTTTTGACCAGGGGCAATAGGGCTACTATTTGGGACGTAACCATAGACAAGGTAATGTACAGAAATAATGTTCTATTACCACAAAAGATTATAATACAAGTCAATGATTTCATATTTTTTTTAATGTATTTTTACACGTATCTTTGAGGTATAACTTGTACTGTGATGCGTTATTAATTGTTATATGTTAAAGTGTAATTATCATACTTCTTCAGGCTTGCGAGTGAATTTTAGTGGAACTACCCACCTGGCACAGCAATGGTCCACTCCTCACAGATAAACGTCTCACTGGGCAGAGACGGGATGCCCACACCTGCCATGTTGGCAGCGCGCACTTGGAACTGGTACTTCCTGTTCTCCTTCAAGTCGGACACCTGGACAGACAGTGAAAAATCCTTCTCCCTTTTCTCCCGATATGACAAAAGGTGGCTGAAAATTCAGGTTAAAGAGGGTAGGGAAATCACAAAGAAGCAAAATGGCTGACTCACTCGGTAGGCTCGGTCGCTAACAGCTTTGACATTGGCCTCGTGCCACTTCCCTGGCACCCCATTGATGACCTCACGGTAGTCCACGAAGTAGCCGGTGATGTCAGCACCTCCGATGAAGGTGGGCTGCTTCCAGGCCAACACCATAGAGTCCCGCACGCACTCCAGAACGCTGATGCCATAGGGTGGAGTAGGGGACGCTGGAACAGCAGAGGACTCCAGTTAGCATCATGCTGTGTCAACTCTGACACTATGAAGTCATGGGAGACGGAAGCTTAATGCTCTTGGTTGAGCTTCAGTCTTCCATCACTTAGACCTGCTAACATTCTCTTTTCTTAGAGCACGTATTGGGCACTCATTCCCTTGTACATTTCTGAATATTCCACTGGGCACAGACGTCAATTCAAAGTCTATTCCACGTTGGTTCCACGTATTTTCATTGAAATGAAACAGCATTGATTCAACCAGTGTGGGCCCAGTGGGTTGGTTCAGTTCTTTAAAATGTCCGTTAACATTATTATGCCATACAGTTTGTGTCACAGATACTTTTTGTAAGAACCTTTAACCTCAAGCTATGGTTCAACCAGACACTATGTCATAACACATTGACACAATTATGGGGACACACATTTCAGGGACCTGGACTGAATGGGAAAAAATATTTTAGCCACAGGAGCTGTGAGGACACATACGATCCCAGTGACTGGTCTTCGATAGAGGGAGCGCATATAGCTGACTGGATAATATTACATATAATAAATTGACCTGTCACACAGTCACATGGACATGGTGTTCTCCATAATTTAAGGGTGGGGGTATGGCGAAGAATCTGACTTGGAAGTACACTACCAAAAAGGTCTCAGGTCATAGGTGTCCATTTCTGTCTTGTGATTGGCTGACCCACTTCAGAGACACGCTGTGATAGGCTAGCTCCAGCTATGTCGCAGTGCCTGTGTGTTCATGTGCACTGATCTCCCAAGGTGACGATGGCCAAAAGAGCCCAGAGTGTGTGTGAGCCAGCCAGGCTGCAGTAAGTTGAGAGGTGGTCGGCACAGTGCCTGAACACTGAGGGTGTGGAAGGAGGACCAAAAGCCCCTCTGTGTGTGTGTGTGAGGCAGCCCTGTGCTAGAGGTGGCCAGTAGATAGCCTGAACGGCCACGTGACGGTGTACTTAAACCTGTGAAAGCTGTTATAGAAACTTATCTTAGGGTAAAAACTGAATTTTACCAGTTGAATACTTTCACTATAGATATTGTTTTAATGATTTACTTGTGAATATTACAGTAGAACCACATGCATTCAAACTGTGACCACTATACTAATATTACAGTGGCAGATTATTTTTTCAAAATAGTCTTCTACCTTCTTACCAAAGTGATAAAAATGTTTCAAGACAGATTAATAAAACGGTTTAAAACACGAACAAAAATCCTTGAGGTGAAAAGATGACATTTTTATTTCAGATGATATAAGGGTTGGCGTGAGTGTAGTCACGATGACTGAGTGTAGTCCCATGTGGCTCAGTTGGTAGAGCGTGGTGCTTGCAACACCAGGGTTGTAGGTTTGATTCCCACGGGGACCAGTACAAAAATGTATGCACGCACTACTGTAAAATCACTCTGGATACTAAAATGTACATGTTCTCACCTGAGTCTGTCCTGGGCTGATTCATTCTCTGTCCCCTGTTTGGCTGAAGCATCTACAGAGGACTTATGTGTTTGCCTGGCCACTGGCACTAACCTCATTGGAGGTCTTGGCCTGGCTCTCTGACCAGGCCACTGCCTCCCTTGCTTTAAATTACTGCAGCCTTGAGGAGCTTGAGCTAGTAGCCCCCGGCCCCATGCCACAGGCACACTGTCAGTCTGAGCATTGAACTTCAGCGTAGTGTAAAGGGGGTTACTGAACAGCCTCATGCGTTCCCGTCCAGCGTTAGTCAGCCCACGTTACCACCCGTTGGTAACTCCCCCCTCCGGCAACACACCGTGAGGAATACCGCCCCCCTACAAGGAGTTAGCAGAGAAGAGCGAAAAGCCATTATACACGGGCAAAGAAGAACAACCAAACAGCTCAAATCAGAACACTCAGAAGGTAGAGAGAGCAAGAAATGTTACCAATACCCTATCAAATGCAGTAAAATATCTTCATCTGACAGACGATGAAAAATGAAGACAAGATGGCCAACAAGTGACATCTGCATGAGGAAGCAAGTTGCGGAGTTAAAAGACAAAGCACGAGCGTGTGAGGGGAGAAAGTGAGTGTGTGCGGTCTTTGTGCCAACCCTTCATGAAAAAGCCACACTATATGCCAGTGGATTTCATTATATGCACTACATTGGCCTAAACTGATCAAGTAAATGTACTGGGAGACAACTATTGGAAATTGTTATGAGTAAGATCTATGGTACAGCTTTTCTTTCCTAATATATTCTGATAACATGTGTGACAGAAAAGTTCCCTAAACAACGGAATACATTCAACCGAAAATGTGTCTTCCGCATTTAAAACCAACCCCTCTGAATCAGAGGTGAGGGGGTGCTGCCTTAATCGACGTCCACATCGTCGGACCCGGGGAGTAGTTGTTGATGGAGGGGGGGGGTGGGGGTGGGGGGGTTAACAATACTAACCTCGCCTCAATTGTGAGTATTATTTACCTTTCATCGTGTAAGACACTACCACAAATGGGTCTAAGCCCATCTACAAACTGCTATTGGTTGTACTGGACTGTGGAGAGAAATCCATTGACCTTGTCACTAAGTGTGGGGAGAACAGAGCCTGCTGCGCGGCACAAAGCTTGCCAATGACTGAGTGACGTCTCACAGCTGGAAGCCTGGTTAGTCACAGAGCAAACTGACATTATGGGACAACTGTGTAAAGGAGCAGGGCTGTCAGGTTAGTATATATCCCTAGCTCTGGTCCAGGGCATTAGTGCGCCTTGTATCACTGAGCCGCACTAATGCCCTGGACCAGAGCTAGTATTCCCAGATGAGAGTGAGTAGAATGGACAGACACACACAGCATAAATCAGGGGGATTGGTGGTTGGGCGTGGGGGGGGGGGTACCTTTAACAACAGGGGGGGTGGTGGTGGCTGACACATCTTGTGCCCAGGACAGGTAAGGGGTGGGGATAGTTGGTTGTTTGGGTAGGGGGTGGATTGCGCGTGACAGAGGAACCAAGGGGGGCTGGTTTGTAACAACCGCTGAGCTGGATCACACTGACCCAAGTTAGAGGAAGTCTACAACTCCTGACCCTGGCCACGCCTCAGGTTGTGCAGGGAGGGTGGGGATAGATTATGACTCATCGGGGGGGGGGGGGGGGGGGGGCATAGAAAATAACATGTGGGAGGAGTCTAATGCTGATGGTACACAGAGCTGACAATGTGATGTCTCGATGGACAGAAAAAATAGAAGGGTAAAACACATCAGCTCAACCCATGTTCAGTGTGGGCACATTGCATTTCTTTCATAATGGACATATAAACTAAAAAGTAACAGTGAAGAATATGCAGAAGACTCAATAATCAAATCTCCATAGAGCTAAGAGGCTTCCCTGGTCCTACCATAACATCATACCTTACTATAGGTCCCTTCATAGTATTTCATCAAACATAAACAAAAATAGTTTCCTTGTATAGGCCTGTGGCTCGTCATAGTCTTCCTAAAAAACACTACCCATCCTATCCTGTTGTGAGGGTGGGCCATGACACCCTCTGTCTCACTCACCAATAGCAGCCTTCACCTTGATAGCCTCAGACTCCTGAGAACACTCGCTGAGCCCAGCGGCGTTCAGTGCCTTCACTCTGAACACGTAGCTCTCTCCTGTCACCAGACCGTGGCAGACAAACCTGTGAGTACCAGGACACAGAAACGCTTTGAGAAAGACATGCTTTTTCGTTTTATACATTTTTTTGACATTTTCGTTTGAGTGAGGAAATTGTTTTGTCAAACTTGAGCTCAACATAATTTACGGTTTTAACACCAAATTTGAGTTACGGTCAGCATTTCTGTAAAACAACAATTGAAACAGAGAGGACAGTTAGAAGGACCATTGTACCTGGTGGCTTTGACAGGCTTGTTGTTGCAGGGTTCAAACGTGTTGCTGCCCACGATGCTGGCCTCGATGTAGTATCCCACCAGCTCCTTTGCATTCCTGGAAGCCTCCCAGGACACCACCACAGACGTGTCAGTGTTCCTGGTGGGAACTACACGGCCTGGGGCAGATGGGATATCTGGGAACAGGAGAGGTTTATTCAACTAAGATCAAATGAAAACACATTAGGATTCCATTTTGAATGAGTGCGTGTCAAATTAGAATTAGAATGTTTATTGATAGCTTGCTAGAACCCAGGTAGACTGATAAGGAGGGGATTGCACATTAGGCAGAATCCTAACTTGAGGTATAGATGCATTGATCTAAATGCAGGATGTACAGGATGGTTTGTGTTCCATGTGTATATTTGACATTTGAGTCATTTAGCAGACGCTCGTATCCATAGCGACTTACAGTACAGTAGTGAGTGGATACATTTCTGTACTTTTCCTGTACTGTATAGAATGTTAGGATTCGGTCCATAGGTATTCGTGTTGCAGGGCCGGAGGTTGGTGCCGGTGGCGTGTGAAGTGTGACCTGTGATCCCTCACCCAGCTTGTCCCCGACAGTGGTGGCCTCGGTGGCCTCTGAAGGCTCGCCCACACCAGCGGAGTTGCAGCAGCGCACACGGAATCTGTAGGCCTTCCCTTCAGCCAGGTCAAACAGGGCGTAGCGAGGAGACTTCACCGGGATCTCTGTGTTCACCCTCTGCCAGCTGTCTGTACCAGACACACACTAACCACACAATGCAACGCAAAGCAGTTAAGAGTAGGGCTCCAACCCTCCAAAAACCAACCCCCCAAACCTGCAGTACCACAGTATAGAATACTCTATTTCCAGATAGAAACTCAAATAAAAAAATATGATTACTTGTTGAATTATTTTGATATGGTGGTTGTTATGGATAACAGTGATGGTTAAGTTGATCAGATGAGTCACGCTACAGATAAGGTATATGATTTCAGTATTTATTCCTCACCTTCTCCACATAGTACATGATGCCCTCGTGGCCTCGCTCTCCAGGGGCTTTCCAGCTCAGAACCACATAGTTCTTGGTGGCCTCAGTGACCTCCAGTTCTTTGGGTCTGCCAGGGACTACACCCTCTGATAGGAAGTAATGTGAAAAAGAATGTATAAGGGGTTTGATCTCAAAGCCTGGTCCCAGATCAGTTTGTGCTCTTGCCTATTCCAGTGTCATTGTTAAGCCAAACGTGACAATTCCACAAGGAGTTGGCAAGAGCAACAGACTGGCAACCAGGCTATTGATCTAGACTAGAGCTTTCATTATCCTTCAATAAAAGAACACTAGGTATTTTTTTTAGAACTATAGCAGCATGAGAGTATTGATCATCATTGAAGAGTGCAAAAGCATTTCCTTCCTACCTGCAGGCTCCTCCTCAGTGACAATGATCTGGCCGGTCCAGGGTGCAGAGGACCCTGTAGGCCATGGGAAGAGGAGAATGTTACTGATGCATAGTTACTAACAAGAAAAGATATGCATAATACTAAAACCATTTAGACATCACAAAGTTACATACTCACAACATAAGACTTTAGCAGTACCATAAGACAATGTGAGAGCAGACAGACAGACAGGCAGGGAGGGGCAGATGCCAGATCGGGGTGCCCACCATACCTCTCATACGCGTGCGGTCGGCAGGATCCATAGCTGCCACCACCTCAGAGGTGCGGGATGGCCGACTCATGCCAGACTTGTTGACGGCACGCACACGGAAGGTGTAGGAGCGCCCCTCCACCAACCCCGTCACGGGGAAACGGGCAAACTTAATGGGGGTGTCATTACACTGGCTCCAGTGTGTGGTACCAACCTCACACCTGAACACAGGGCACAAAGAGACAGAATTCATTCCATCAGACATTCAGTAACAAACTTGGTACGGGCTTCTTGATAAGGCCCAGAGTTAGGTCTATTGGTAAGATCGGGAAAAACTCTGGGCCCTTGTTATAGCCATAATGAGGTCATTTCACATGTTGTTTTTTTTAAGAGGTCAGGTCACATGATCAGGAAAAACATCTGTCCCTCTTCTTCTAGGTTATCTGCAGTTGTAACTGGAGTGAATGGCGGTACAAGGGGTGCTAAAAAGGGAGAGAAGCGTTCTCCTAGCCGTGTCATGATAAGCCAAGGGTTTTTCCTTCGACTCCACTCTTGAGGTCTCTCATCCGGGTGGCATTGTGGAGCCTAACCTTAAGGTTAGGGTCCCTACCAGAACGGGCATGTAGTGATGGGGGATGGTACTGACCTGTCCACAAAGTAGCCCAGGATGGAGTTGCCACCGTCCACAGCCGGCTGCTTCCAGGTCACGATGACGTAATCCTTACTGGCGTCCTGACACGTCACATCCAGTGGGGCACCAGGGGCTCCCTCCACCTCCGCGTCGGCATCTGATACAGGAACATACACATTGCCAGTCAAATGTGCTGGTGTAGTATTTTCTTCCTCCCTTCTCATTAGCTCTCTCTCTCTCTCTCGCAAACACACACACAGTAAAATATCTTATCAGACTAACACAAAACACACAACCTGAGTGTGTACAGAACACAGTTGATGTCCATTTCCTTGACTTTTTGTATTGAGATATAAGGCATAGAATTACATATAGAATCCATAGTGCATGATAAGATCTCTATAGTGTACAGTACTTTGATTGAGGCTTGTTGTTTTGATACAGTGCCGACATATAGTGCTGTACCCCGCCTGCTGAACTACGTGGCTCCACAGCTAAGTGCCAGGAATGCTACTAGCCTTTAAGTTAAACACATCCCAGTAATAGCAGCAGCGTGCCTCTCAGTTAAAGGGGACAAGAGAGGTGATGCTTAAAAAGACAGAACACATGCTTTCAATAAAGTGAGAAACAAAATTAGCCACTTATGTGGTCTGGGGACTGTATGTCTATGTATATGTCTACGTTAGCTGTATATACTGTAGGACTATATACTGCCTGGTATTATATTTTACTGTGTGTGTGTGTGTGTGTGTGTGTGTGTGTGTGCGCGCGCGTGTGTGTCTGTAAGATAGAGAGAGTGAAAGAGACAGATAAAGATGGAGCGAGAGAGCGAGAACAAGAAAGCCCTGTGGCTTATAAGGAGACTCAGCAGGCAATTGTCTCTCCTGGAAGAAGAGACATATACAGTATCATCTACCTCTGTTCCCAGCCAAACCCATTTCAGATCTGAGCTCACTGAGAATAGCCTAGCCTTGTCCGTCTCTCGACCGCAATGGGGTCTCTGTGTCCACAGAGAGCGACTGTACATGGCCTCTCCTTTTCAGAGCAACCCTGAACCATGACAGAGAGAGCAAGGCCCATTTCCATCCACTCTACAGAGCACAAGTTCATCTGTTAGCAAGAGAATGAGTAACATGGAACAACAGAGGTCAATACACTTTTAGAAAAAAGGGTGGTTCCAAGAGGGTTCTTCGGCTGTCCCCAATAGGAGAACCCCTTTGGGTTCCATGTAGGAAGCCTCTGTAAAAAGGGTTCTACATCACAGGAGGTTGGTGGCACCTTAATTGGGGAGGATGGGCTTGTGGTAATGGCTGGAGAGGAATCGATGGAATGGTATCAAATACGCCAAACACATGGTTTCCATGTGTTTGCAATTCCATTCGCGCCGTTCCAGACATTATTATGAGCCATCCTCCCCTCAGAAGCCTCCACTGTTCTACATGGAACCGAAAAAGGGTTATCTTATGGGGACATGGTTCTAGATAGCACCTTTATTTCTAAGAGTGGACCTTAATGAATAAATTGGCGGCGTCAGTGTGCATCATTTTTCCCATGTTATACAAAACCAGGCCAGAGATTGTGACAGGAGTTGATTGACTCTACTATAGTCATAATGAGTGAGTTCCATTATATGCGGAGGTAAGTTTAACCAGAGACTGCTATGGTTCAACTCCAATGTATATTTAAGAACACACACACACACATGGACCATGATTACATTGTTATCTGGTGCCAGTTGAGATGTCTGTGTGACGTTGACGATAAACTGTTAATCACACTATAGAACATGAGACAGGCCAACGGAAACAGAGAGGGGGTAAACAAGTGGCCATACTGTCTGCACTCAAACATACACACACTGTGAAAAATAAAATCAGTTAAACTTGCAAATCAGTAAACAAGGCATGTAATCGACTGAGGAGTGATAATGTGACAGAGAGCAGTGGTGTTCAGTTTTGCTCATGGTAAAGGTCCCCACCTCTGACAAAGACGTAAGCAGAATATGTCTCATATTTAGTCTTGGTGGTAATGCGCAGGGTGTAGAGCCCCTCGTCCTCCTTGTTCAGGTGCGTCAGGGTCAGCGTGGCCTTGTCTCCACTCCAGTGCATCTGACACCACTTGGAGGGCTGCAGAAGAACATCTGATAGACAAAGAAACAAAGGAGCGAGATCAGGTTAAAATGGCTGCCCTACCATCGTCAGAGGCCTTCCTCATCAAGGAGCATCTCAAATAAATCCCATAGCCCAGGGGCATATGTATCAACTAGCTCAGAATAGGTGTGCTGATCTAGGATCAGATCTTCCCTGTCCATGTAACCTTATTAAACCTCCGCCAAGAGTTCCTAGATCTCTGGGGCGTCACCTACCGTCTCTGTACCACTGCACGTCGGGCTGGTAACGTGCCAGGTTGGGGGAAATGATGACCATGGCACCCAGGCTCATGGTCTCGCCCTCCCGTCCGAATGACACTCCAAACCCGTCCACGATGTGGGTCTCGAAGGTGATGCCGTACTCAGAGACGATGCCATCTGACAGGAAGGAGCATCAAGTAACATAAGGTTAGAGGTCAGGTTGCTATTTTGTTCCCATCGTGCAACAGTATGCGTTGTGTGACACACCTCAAATTTAGGAAAAAGGAAAGGGGGATACCTAGTCTGTTGTACAACTGAATGCATTCAACTGAGAATGTGTCTTCTGCATTTAATCCAAAACCTCTGAATCAGAGAGGTGCGGGGAGCTGCCTTAATAGACACCCGTTTGCATTATTATTCCAATCAAAAGGGATGGACGAACAAAGAGCAAGTAAATGCTCTTAAAGGGATAGTTCACCCAAATTCCAAAATAACACATTGATTTCCTTCCCTGTAAGTAACCTATGAACAAGGTTAGACAGCAAAGCCATGCATTGGTTTTGTTTCCCTGGCCACTGTCTCTTTGCATGTGTCCAACAACCAAAGTCAGTCTCTCCTATAGCAGTGTCCACGAGTATCCTCAAACAGGACACTTTTTTTGTAACTCTGGAAAAGCACACCTAATTTAACTAATTGAGGGCTTGATTAGTTGACAAATTGAATCAGGTGTGCTTGTCCGGGGCAATAACAAAAATATGTACTGTTGGGGTTCTGATGAGTTGGGAAACACTGGCCTATAGCATTTTCTCCCATTCACATTTCATGTCCATCTTATAGTAACTTTATTGAGCTACAAAATACCTTTTAGACACTTTAGGATGATTGATGATGTAACTAAATATTATCCGGTAGCATTACATTTGACCCTTTACCCTTAAACAACTACTAAGTGCAGTAATCTAGTCTCAAATCAATGATCCAGGTTGTAAACCACAGTGTATGTCTCAATGTATTCTCTATGTCACTCTAGTTTACAGTATTTAACTTTCAAGGCTCTATGACTTGCATACAATTTCAAAAACCCCACACTTGCCAAAATGTTCAGGTATTCTGTTGTTGATGACAAATGTGGTGCTTTTTTTTTGTCATGCCGAACCATCTTTCCCAGGCAATTGAAAGATATTATCACAGGATCTTTCCAAACAGATGCACATAATAGGGATCGTGCCTTGAGTGACACTCAGTGAATTCACCAAGTTGACCAAAACGTCATCAAACCAGCGCAGAGCTTCAGTGACCCTGTTACCTTCGTTGTCTGTTGACTTTCCTGCGCCCAGCGTCAAGGGAACGAAAAAGCTATTCGTGCAATAGCACCCATAGCATCCCCAGGCCCCGCCCACCACCTCCCTCCAGCCCCCTCCTCAAAACTCACCACAGTGTTCCAGCTTAGCATACTCTGAATAGGTTATGTTAATACTGTTTAGTAAGGTGGTATGCACACATCCATAAATACATATGGATGGGTATTAATAAAATATATTATTTTATGAGTATTGAGTATATTTTTCCAATAAATGATATTCCTCTGACTTACGTCTGGGCATGGGGAGAGCCTCCTCTACCTCTCCTTTGAATCCTAGAGTAGAATGAACACAGGTACTTATTATTAGCATGTTATTGCTGTGTTGTAGTCAACAGAAATATGTGATCCTTTCACACAGAGGAGACTTGAAACAGGACCAAGTTAAAGCAGCACTAAGAAAGATCGTAAACTAGGTTAAATCACTGTGTATCTACTCAATGGGGTGATACTGGGGAATATTGTCTAGTTTATTGTGGAAGCACCAGACTGAGAACTATACTTTATAAACATACTCTTAACAACGACAGAGGCAAAGGTAGAGAGTTCTCCCCTGCTGTTCATGGCAGAAACACGATACTGTGCAGTATCATCAAAATCACATCTGAAACGAGAAGAGAGAGAAGACCAGCTGAATCAATGTCTCGTATACACACACACACACACACACGTTTCTGTCTCCTAATGGTTCAAGTGTACATAAATACCCCCACCCCTCCCAACTCAGCCATATAAATCAACACACAGCTATGTGAGCTGGGACTGTAAAATGCTCCAGAACTCCAGTCCGGGAATACTCTGGGAATAAATAGACACTGATGTCATAACGTGTCAGGTGGTATGGGTTTCTGTATGAAAGTTATGTGTGGTTAGATTCTGTCACAGAAACATGCTATCCAACTTTCCATGGCTGATTACCTGCACTGCTTAGTACATACAACACATATGGTTGAGTTTGAGACTATGAGAGAACTTCAAAAGCTGTTTGGTCTGAAACAGCTCGAGACACTTAAGTGTTTAGTCCTTGGTGAAATGACTTTAAAAAAAACAAGCCACAACAGGATCCCTCTATCGCCAGAGAATTTATCTTTTGACGTCCTCTTTGTTATCAAAAGGCAAGCTGCGAAAAGGCCCGGTTAATGTATGGCCTTCACCAACAGCTTTCTGGTGTCTGTCGATACACAACAGAGCAAAGGGCACTGACAGATGGACAGGCTGACGGACGGACAGACCGACAGATACAGTGTCAGTCAGAGAGGGGTATTGATTTCACACATTTCAAATCATATTTCTAACAACTGAAATCCACTGTCCCACGAGTTCACAGTGTGATCCCATCCAAGCATTCCCAGGGCTGTCAGTCTGCCCACACACGCTGGCCTACTATGACCTTTCCTGAGAGGGGTGATTGTATTACACCATGAAGGGGTGAACTTCTACAGGATCGGTGGGTCCCTCGCAGGACGGTTGAGCTAACGTAGGCTAATGTGATTAGCATGAAGTTGTAAGTAACAAGAACATTTCCCAGGACATAGACATATCTGATATTGTCAGAAAGCTTACATTATTGTTAATTTAACTGCACTGTCCAATTTACAGTAATTATTTCATTGAAATAATACCCTGCTATTGTTTGAGGAGAGTGCACAGTTAAGAAAACGTATTAATAAACCAATTCGGCACATTTGGGCAGTCTTGATTCATAATTTTGAACAGACATGCAATGGTTAATTGGATCAGTCTAAAACGTTGCACATACACTGCTGCCATCTAGTAAATTGCGCCTGGGCTGGCATAACATTATGGCCTTCTCTTGCATTTCAAAGACGGTACAAAAATACAAAAAAACAAAAAAAATTTTCTTTGTATTATCTTTTACCAGATCTAATGTGTTATATTCTCCTACATTAATTTAACATTTACACAAACTTCAAGGTGTTTCCTTTCAAATGGTATAAAGAATATGCATATCCTTGCTTCAGGCCCTGAGCTACAGGCAGTTCAATTTGGGTATGTCATTTTAGGAGAAAATTGAAAAAAAGGGGCGGATCCTTAAGAGGCTTTAGGGACGTGGTGGTGACATCATACTGACATTATACCATGGCCAGAGATGACTGTTGTTTAATTGTATCTGTTAATTCACAGCAATGAGCCACCACACAGAGAAGACCTGGCCCATATGAAGTGGCAAGTTGTTTCCACATATATTCTTCTTTAAAATAACTGATCTCAGTCCTCTTTAAAGTGAACTCTGGGGTAAAAAAAACCTCAGTTCTCTTTGTATTCACACTGCCCTTACCTTTGAATGAGGACTCAACACTTTTGCTAGTTAACTTCACCTAATTTGAGTCCTGTTTGCATGACTTTGCTATGTTTAGAAAGGAAACTAGATATTTTTCCAACATTCACTCAATGCCCCTCATTTTGGGGCGCCAAGTAGCCTAGCGGTTAGAGCGTTGGGCCAGTAACCGAAAGGTTGCTAGATTGAATGCCTGAGCTGACAAAGTAAAAATCTGTCTTTCTGCCCCTGAACAAGGCAGTTAACCCACTAGGCCGTCATTGTAAATAAGTGTTCTTAACTGACTTGCCTAGTTAAATAAAAAGGTTCAATAAATCAATAAAAAAATTAAAAAAATGCACTCTGGGTAAATACACAGTGCACGACAAGCCATACCATCCGAACCTGTTATCAGACAGCCAGAGATGTACCTACATACATTTTGGAAGCTAATAGTTTGCATTCAGTTTAAAAAAATAAGACATACAAATTATAATTAAATATAATATTTACATGTAAAAATGACTGGTAATAGGATAAATGGCAGAAGAATAATTGCAGATTACATAATGCTTTAATTGAAAATTGTGTACTCCAAATTGTACTGCCAACCTGCACATTTGTTTTTGGCACCAATCTGATGGGTTATAGCAGGGAAAACTGTGTTGCAGTAGCCTAGTGCTAGGTGTGAGAATAATGATAAATTAACCTGGTAAGCTTTGTGTTCACATTCTACTAAAAAAGGGAACCAAACCGGAGACTTCAAGTGAACCGAACTCAGACCAGCTCTCGAGATGGTCTCAGTTTGGTTCGCTTTGGGGTTCTTTTGAGGGGTTTGAGTTCCTTTGGAGCATTCACACTGCACATACATTTAAGCAAACCGCACTCAGTACGCAACAATTGGCTGAAAGGAACCAAGTGTGAAAGCACCCTTAGAGTATAAACGCAGATCTAGGATCAGAACGCCACTGTCCATGTAATCTAATTCATTGTGATCTAAAAATGAAAAACTGATCCTAAATCAGCACTCCTACTCTGGGACGATTGACACATACTGAAAACCCTGTGGCTTTGGGGGTGTGCCTACCTGTCGATCTCCAGTGAATGCACGTTGTAGCTGCTTTGTAGCTTATACTTGCCGGGGCGGGCCATTGGATCGATTGTCACATTGTTTTTGTACCTTGTTGTGAAATGAGGACAGGAGGAGACAAGAGAAGGCAAGGGAAGCAGAGAGGATTATGAAAAGGAGGAAAATAGAGTTTAAAAAGTACAGATCAGAATCAAGGAGAGTCAACACAGAGAGGCTAGGTAGACACCAGAGATGTATAGTGCGTTTTATAGTGTTTTAGTGCAATGACATGAGGATAGGATTGAGAGGACAACAATTGCTGATGCTCTATCCATAAGGGATTGATTTGGTGTGTATTGTGTTAGTGATCAGTTGGTCATCTCAAGGTTTATCCAGGGTGGTGTGTGTGCATGCGTAAGTGTGTATGTGTGCAGTACTCACCAGACAACGCGTGGGTCAGGCCATCCAGAGACGGTGCAGTGCAGCCTGACACACTGCTTCTCCCACACCGTGTGAGAGCGAGGCTTAATCACAAACTCCGGGGCATGCATCAGGCTATCCTCATTCATACACTTGTGGTACTCCTCGTTCTCATAGATCTGGGGATCAGTTTGTTCAATTAACCTTTATAGAGCCTTCGTATGGCATTTATAGAGCCTTTACAATAACACATTCTGAGGTGCAACTGTAAAACACTATACCCCCAGAAGCCTGTAGAAAACATTTTAGGCATTCCCCATGAATTCATAACACATTTGCGATGCATCCTTGAAGCAAACAAAGCATTTACTAGGCAAATGCTTGGCAATCCATTTCTTAGAGCTGAATCCAATAACCCTTAACACATAATCCTATAATGCTCTCTGAACACTGAATGTAGCACCCAGTGGCATGACGTGCTGGCAGAAAGGTGATAGACTAAGTACAGTGTGTGCCCCAATCAAGTGACACTGTAGCTTTTATGATCCTCCTGAGTGAATGGGGCAGGATATGCCTTGACATAAACATTTGAATGAGGGACACAAGTAACCTTCCAAGGGAAGGGGAAGCAGAGTAGAATTAATCCATGGAAAGAAACATTGCTCTTATGACAATACATTTCCTGTGATACTTTGCTAATATATTTCTTACGGTATTCCCATCTATGATAGTCATTTAGTGATTATTCTCCTCTGTGATGTCATAAAGGTGAAAAGGTCGTTATCAATATCGTGTCATAGTGTAAAACAGTGCAGAGCGTTTGATTTGGCTGCTGGGGGCCAAGGATACCCCAGCTCCGCTAAAACCATTGATAACTACGTGCCGTTTAAGGGATTGTTAAATAAATGTTATAACTATTTGGTTTTAATATCATCACCTTGAAGAAGAGTATAGTCAGAACTACGCATTTACGATTATTCCACATTTAGCTCTATTATACTGCATGCTTTTCATGACCAGTAAACATTCATTTATCATTTATTTTCTATTTTAGAAGCCTTTTAAAACCTTGAATACATTACAAGTTTGCATTTACTGTTGTCTAATAAACAAAATGTTGATCAAATTAAGATCATACATTTGTACTCTTCTCTTTGTCGATGAGGGAAATAATGTCACTCTGTGGTGTAACAAGAGAAGGTATTGTTCAGTCGGAAGTCATCAAACTACCCCATTATGATGTTATGAGGGAGAGCATTATCCAGCATTCCCCAATGTGATGTCACAAAGGAATTCCGGCATCTACTGTAGGGCTGCACGACATATGGGCCAAAGAACCTAATTGCGATTTGTTTTACCAAATATTGCGATTGGACATGCGATATCATTCCAAACACGTCGGCGAACTGTTGGAATTCTAGAAATACAATTATTTATATTTAAAGCAGCAAAGTTCATGTTTGGAACAATACAGGGGTTTGATTAATCTCGTCTGGCACCTGTGTAGGCGTGATTTGCACCGGGCAATAGTTGATTGCATTCGTTTTGGAACTGGGCTGCCTCCCAGGCGTGAGCCAGGTGCCCCGTTCAAAACACACCGCGAAAATCGGCTCAAAACAAAGTGACGTAGAAGCAAGTGGAGTAATGAGTAGGATTCACTCAAAGAATTTGGAATTTTGTGTTTTCACATGCAAAAGTGATTGCCCTCAAGCTTTATCTCCCTTCCAAATGAAAACGAGTTAGAATTTTCTAACATTTATTTTTTGGAAAAGAGATGGTGCATGTTTCTGGGCGACGCACCATGCTGCCTTGTTGACAAAATGTCAGAGCGGCACAGATCTGTTTGATTTGAGAATGGCGCTACTCCCTCCCCGCTTTCGCCCGAGCATAATCTAATCCGCCCAATGTGTTGACTGCATTTGACCTAACAAAACAGCATGCAACTTTAGAGTGAATAACAACTAGGAGGAGTGACTGCGCTGCTTGAGTGACAGGGGGTGGGTTTTTGTGTGACGCAGCTACAAGAGGGAAGAGAGGGTAGCTGCAGTCCAATATTGCAACCGGAGTATGGGCAAGTGGGTGTGTCGAAAGGAAAGTAGTGGGTGTGTGGAAAGGAGTGGGTGTGTCGAAAGGAAAGTAGTGGGCGCGTGGAAAGGAGTGGGTGTGTCGAAAGTGCTCTGCTATAGGTTAGATGGTTTTGATTGAGCTGTGTTTTTTGTTCTTACGTTTCTTACCATAAACAACCTTACATTGATCTACCATACAGCGAGAGATTGTACTTCTGTTTCGAAGCCAGAGGATGAGTCGGACTTCACACAAATAATTATAAACCTATACATGTTTTTATTAAAAGTACTGATGGGTGTACTGTTGCTTCATGAGTTTGCTTACTTTGACTATTCCCTTGATTTAGGGTATTAGGTAGCTACTTCCCACGCCATTGCCAGACGGTAGTGCTTGTCAAGCTGGAGCGAAGGGCACTCTGTCCCATTTATTAGTAGGCTGTATGTACCAAGGTGACATCTGGATGGTTATCAATATTAGTTATTTCTTGTGTAGCCTGCTATTCTACTTGACATAAAATAATGTGAGAGAAAAAAAAATTGGCACGTTAGCTACCGCCGGCAACATGATCGTGATACCCAGTAAGAAGCAACTCGGTTCGGGTCGCTCTGCAGCCTAATCAAACCCATAAAACAGTCAATTAGCTGATTCGCTTTCCATACACCCACTCCTTTCGACACACCCACTCGCCAATACTCCGGTCACCAAATTGGGCTGCAGCTAGAGGAGAGCCTGTTACATGCGGCTGAGTGGCGTTTCAAAATATTGAACGCTTCTGCAAAATGGATAATGCACATGTAAACATTGCGATTTTGATGTGAATTCAATTAATTGCGCAGCCCTACTGACATCTACGATATGACAAAGACTCAATATTCCCATTATGATGTCACGAAGGAGCGCATTATGCCGTATTCCTCAATGTGATGGGATAAAGGAAAACTTCCCTCTATGACATCAAACTCCTGCACTAACCCGCTTGCTCAGGGAGATGTGCTCGGCTGATTGGCGCACAGACACCTTCCTAGACGTCTGCTCCGTCCTCTCCATCTCTAACCCACTGGTGAACAGATTCCTCCGGGCCATGTATCCAGCACTCTCCTTCATCCGGGCCTCCTCCGTATCTGAAAGCCCACTGGCATACTCCTGACTAAGGTGGCGGAGCAAAGCCAGGGAGGAGAGTGGGCAGTGGGGTCATTTTCAGGGTCATTGGTCAGAATCACTCACCGAAATCAAAATGTCCCTGACTTCTCCGCATCGCTAAGGCTCATAGGTGGTTGATTCGTTTACCTGCCCCTGAAGATGGGCACTACATAGCCGATGATCTGGTTCTCTTTGTCCATAGCCAGGTAGGTGGGCTTGGCTCTCTTGGGGATTGGGCTCAGTCTGCTCTCCTCCAGCCCAGAGTACGATGCACTAAGTCTAAGACACAGGATAATGTTAATACAGCAGTGTCAACCTAACACAATGTAATAACATCAAGTCATGTCAATGTAATCTGAAGGGCTGGATGAGGAGGAGAAAGGTTGTATTATTGGGTATATTAGTCATCAACAAGGGAGGGTGGCTTGGATGGGTTTAGCTGTGTTTCTAATAAATATCTCTAATTGTGCAAAGAAGAAAGAGAAAAGCCTTTGCACAGCAGAGCGATGACTACCAACAAACCTGGTCTAGCTATAAGAGATATGCATTGCTTGTTCATGCTGTGTAATGACATGTCTGCAATGACAAAATAAAAGACTGAATTAAGACGGGGTCGATCGTCTGTAGTCACCAGTGTGCAGTTTTGATACATCAAATTCTTTAAACATAGGAGCAACAAAAAAAACATTTTAAAAAAGACCAATGAGATGGAATGAAACTAAACATTGTGGTCATAGGAGAGTAGGTGTCCTGTCCTGTGAATAAAAAACTAGTGGCGATCATGACCAAATTTGCCCTCATGTACTGAACAAGCTTTTGAATGTTAATCTCCTTGATGTCCCTCACTTGAGGATGATAAAATCCCCCCCAAAAAAATAAACTCAGCAAAAAAATAAATGTTTTCAGGACCCCGTCTTTCAAATTTTATTTTTTTCAAATTCAAATAACTTCACAGATCTCCATTGTAAAGGGTTAAAACACTGTTTCCCAAGCTTGTTCAATGAACCATAAACAATGTCCGTACTGTGAAATGCCTAAGACAGCGCTACAGGGAGACAGGACGGACAGCTGATCGTCTTCACAGTGGCAGACCACGTGTAACAACACCTGCACAGGATCGGTTCATCCAAACATCACACCCGCGGGTTAGGTACAGGATGGCAACAACAACTGCCCGATTTACACCAGGAATGCACAATCCCTCCATCAGTGCTCAGACTTTCCGCAATAGGCTGAGAGAGGCTTGACTGAGGGCTTGTAGGCCTGTTGTAAGGCAGGTCCTCACCAGACATCACCGGCAAAAACATCACCTATGGTCACAAACACACTGTCGCTGGACCAGACAGGACTGGCAAAAAGTGCTCTTCACCGACGAGTCGCGGTTTTGTCTCACCAGCGGTGATGGTCGGATTTGCGTTTATCGTTGAAGGAATGAGCGTTACACCGAGGCCTGTACTCTGGAGCGGGATTAATTTGGAGGCGGTGTGTCACAGCATCATCAGACTGAGCTTGTTGTCATTGCAGGCAATCAACGCTGTGCGTTACAGGGAAGACATCCTCCTCCCTCATGTGGTACCCTTCCTGCAGGCTCATTCTGTCATGACCCTCTAGCATGACAATGCCACCAGCCATACTGCTCGTTCTGTGCGTGATTTCCTGCAAGACAGGAATATCAGTGCTCTGCCATGGCCAGAGAAGAGCACGGATCCCAATCCCATTGAGCACGTCTGGGACCTGTTGGATCGGAGGGTGACGGCTAGGGCCATTCCCCCCAGAAATGTCTGGGAACTTGCAGGTGCCTTGGTGGAAGAGTGGGGTAACATCTCACAGCAAGAACTGGCGAATATGGTCCCATCCATGAGGAGGAGATGCACTGCAGTACTTAATGCAGCTGGTGGCCACACCTGATACTGACAGTCACTTTTCATTTTGATCCCCCCCCTTTGTTCAGGGACACATTATTTAATTTATGTTAGTCACATGTCTGTGAAACTTGTTCAGTTTATTTCTCAGTTGTTGAATCTTATGTTCATATAAATATTAACACGTTAAGTTTGCTGAAAATAAAACGCAGTTGACAGTGAGAGGACGTTTCTTTTTTTGCTGAGTTTACAAAGGATCTCAGCTGAAAACCCACACACCTGACAATACAAACATCCAAAACAACCATTATTTAGGTTACACCAAATTGATTCTCACAAGTAAATCAACACGTAATTTACAGTACAGTGCCTTATAGGCAAAAAAATAATAATAATCTAGACAATATGAAACAGTGCCATCCTATGTGTGCATACAATGTACACTGAGTGAACAAAACTTGCTCTTTTCATGACAGACTGACCAGGTGAATTCTATGATCCATTATTGATGTCACTTGTTAAATCCACTTCAAACCAGTGTAGGTAAAGGGGAGGAGACAGGTTAAAGGTTCTTATTCTTACTCATATTTTGTTTAAACTGCATTATTGGTTAGGAGCTCGTAAAGTAAGCATTTCACTGTAAGGTCTACCACCTGTTGCATTCGGCACATGACTAATAAAAGTTAATTTGATTTGAAATTCCAAATCTGTCCCTCATACCATCCATCATGGCTACCTAATCACCACCAGCTTCCTATTGGTTCATTTATCCCCTCTCCTCCCCCTGTAAATCTTCTCCAGGTCCTTGCGGTAAAAGAAAATAAGTAATCTTACCTGGTAAAATAAAGATCAATAAATAAATGTTGATAGATTACGACAAGGATGAATGGGAATGCAGGCAAGGCAATCCCCATTCAATGAGTATTCCTAATGGAACAATTGGTATGTCTGCACAATACCAGGAAAATCTCCATAACTTCTGTTATGTCACCATCAGACTATATTAAACAGCAAAAGGCTATTCAATTCAAACATCAACAGGGGAGAAAATGTCACTTACTGAGGCTTTTTGGTTTGATTTGAATCCATCTTGTCAATACAAGATACAAGATGCCATAAGTACATTTATATGTGACAAGGTAGAGTACTATGGTTCAACCAATGGTGTCACTAATCATAAGGCAGGGAAAGCTGGGTAAATTCCTGACAGCATGACGTTCAACCATAAAGGCCCAAATGAGGCACCATTCGCTTCACAGACACCCTTTGACCTCCTATGCACACTGTCAAGGCCAGTGTATTTAGAGATGCCAGGTGTTCATAAGAGCGAGGCCGCCAACATTTCAACACATCATTCAATATAGTCACAACCACTGTTGTTAGGCCGGCCATAGATTGCCAGAATAGTCTCGTAAATACTCCTATATGTCATCAATATTTCCTTAAATAAAATAATTCAAACAGCAAATAACAAACCACTGAAAGAGATTAATGACCGCTGAATTCAACAGTTCTGGGAAATCCACAGGTGGAAACAATCCCCACCCTAAAAAAGGTTTTATGGTCACATACACCTGATAGGTGCAGTGAAATGTGTTGTTTTACAGGGTCAGCCATAGTAACTTTACAGATCTTCATTGTAAAGGGTTTAAACACTGTTTCCCCTGGAGAAAATGTGGGTTAAGTGCCTTGCGAAAGGGCACATTGACAGATTTTTCACCTTGTTGGCTCGGGTATTCAAACCATCGACCATTCAGTTACTGGCCCAACACTAACCACTAGGCTACCTGCTGCTGACCCCAAATACAACTTTAACTCATAGCCAACTTCAAACCATGTCTCCAGATCACAACACAGTAGAAGGCTCTAAGAGAAGCATGCTAAAAAGCCTTACGCACCCACGCAAAATAGCATCTTTGTTAAGTGCGAGAGGAAGCCACCAATGGATGTACTGGCTGAACAATGAACCAAGGTCATCGATCCAAGATGGCGTAGCAGTCGGACGTCGGTTTTGTCTTGTCCCGTGTATATATCGTTTTCTTCGTATATATCATTTATATTTTTAATCTCAATTTCCATCTACGGACTGAACAGAGTAACAGAGTAACAGAGTAACCCGCCTCTCCCAACGTGGTGCGGATCTGAACCCCCATCAGAAGCTAGCCAGCTAACTAGCTACTAGCTAGTAGTCAGTTAGCCACTGCTAGCGGTCATCACCGTTAACTCAGACATCAGCCAGCCTCATTCTGGTCAATTCCGGCCAGTCTGCACAGCGTGATATCAACCCAGAGCATATCTGTACTGCCTTTTGTCTACCACATCTCCGGATTCCTACAGCAAGCTCTGAACCTTTACACTGGATCATAGCAGCTAGCTAGCGAGTGGTTACTCCTGGCTAACGCCTCTGTCCCGAAGCAAGCACTAGTTAGCCTGGAGCTAGCCTCGAGCTAGGCCCATCTCCCAGCTAGCCGAAGAGATCCTTCAGCCAATTCCTGGGCTACAATACCTCCTTTGCCAATTGGCCTGGACCCTTTACTGCCGACACGGTGCCCCGCCGATCCATCATGACTGGTCTGCCGACATAACCGTCCGAGGGGGTTTCAACAGGCTCTTCCGTTGCGAAGTCACCCGGAGGCCCATCTGCTAGCCTGCTAGCCCCGGCCTGCTAGCTGTCTGAATCGGCGTGTCTCCAGCTCGCCTTGCTACTCACTGGACCCTATGATCACTCGGCTACACATGCCTCTCCCAGATGTCAATATGCCTAGTCTATTGCTGTTTTAATTAGGGATTGTCTTATTTCACTGTAGATCCTCCAGCCCTGCTCAAAATGCCTTAGCAAGCCCTTTTGTTCCACCTGACCACACATGCGGTAACCTCACCTGGCTTAAATGATGCCTCCAGACTCTCATTGTCACTCAATGCCTAGGTTTACCTAAATTGTACTCACATCCTACCATATCTTTGTCTGTACATTATGCCTTGAATCTTTTCTTCTGCGCCCATAAATCTGCTCCTTTTACTCTCTGTTCCAAACGTACTAGACAACCAGTTCTTATAGCCTTTAGCCGTACCCTTATCCTACTCCTCCTCTGTTCCTCTGGTGATGTAGAGGCTAACCCAGACTCTGCAGCTCCCAGCATCACTCCCATTCCCCAGGTGCTCTCATTTGTTGACTTCTGTAACTGTAAAAGCCTTGGTTTCATGCATATTAACATTGAGCCTCCTCCCTACATTTGTTTTATTCATAGCTTTAGCACACTCCACCAACCCGGATGTCCTTGAAGTGTCTGAATCCTGGCTTAGGAAGGCCACCAAAAATCCTGAAATTTCCATCCCTAACTATAACATTTTACGACAAGATAGAACTGCCAAAGGGGACGGAGTTGCAATCTAGTGCAGAGATAGGCTGCAGAGTTCTGTCATACTATTGAGGTCTGTGCCCAAACAATTTGAGCTTCTAGTTTTAAAAAAAATCCACCTTTCCAGAAACAAGTCTCTCACCGTTGCCGCTTGCTATAGACCCCCTTCAGCCCCCAGCTGTGTCATGGACACCATATGTGAATCTCACACAAATTATGAAGGAACCTACCAGGTACAACCCCAAATCCATAAACACGGACACCCTTAGATATAATCCTGACCAATTTGCCCT
This sequence comes from Oncorhynchus mykiss, assembly GCF_057628025.1. Classification (NCBI taxonomy): domain Eukaryota; kingdom Metazoa; phylum Chordata; class Actinopteri; order Salmoniformes; family Salmonidae; genus Oncorhynchus; species Oncorhynchus mykiss. Next base: position 36,177,725 of record NC_143032.1, read on the forward strand.
CTATTTACACCTCTGCTGTCTTCAACCAGGAACTCAGCGATCACTGCCTCATTGCCTGCGTGCGTAATGCTTCCGCGGTCAAACAACCACCCCTCATCAATGTCAAACGCTCCCTAAAACAATATACTCAGTCAGTTAGGAAAGCAAAGGCTAGCTTTTTCAAACAGAAATTTGCATCCTGTAGCACTAATTCCAAAAAGTTTTGGGACACTAAAGTCCATGGAGATTAAAAGCACCTCCTCCCAGTGGCCCACTGCAATGAGGATAGGAAACACTGTCACCACCGATAGATCTACAGCAATCGATCATTTCAATAAGCAAGGCTTTCGACTTTGCCAATCATCGCATTCTTATCGCCAGACTCAATAACCTTTGCTTCTCAAATGGCTGCCTCGCCTGGTTCACCAACTACTTCTCTGATAGAGTTCAGTGTGTCAAATCGGAGGGCCTGTTGTCCAGACCTCTGGCAGTCTCTATGGGGGTGCCACAGTGTTCAATTCTCGGGCTGACTCTCTTCTCTGTATACATCAATGATGTCGCCCTTGCTGCTGGTGATTCTCTGATCCACCTCTATGCAGACGACACCATTTTGTATACATCTGGCCCTTCTTTGGACACTGTGCTAACAAACATCCAAACAAGCTTCAACGCCATACAACATTCCTTCTGTGGTCTCCAACTGCTTTTAAATGCTAGTAAAACTAAGTGCATGTTCTTCAACAAATTGCTGCCCGCACCATCCCGCCCGACTAGCATCCCTACTCTGGACTAGAGGTCGACCGATTAATCGGAATGGACGATTAATTAGGGCCGATTTCAAGTTTTCATAACAATCGGAAATCGGTATTTTTGGGCGCATATTTTGCAGATTAAAAAAAAAATATATATATATATATATATTTATTTTTTTACACCTTTATTTAACTAGGCAAGTCAGTTAAAAACACATTCTTATTTTCAATGACGGCCTAGGGACGGTGGGTTAACGGCCTTTTTCAGGGGCAGAACGACAGATTTACACCTTGTCAGCTCGGGGAACCAATCTTGCAAACTTTGTTAACTAGTCCAACGCTCTAACCACCTGCCTCTCATTGCACTCCACGAGGAGCCTGCCTGGTATCCGAATGCAGTAGAAGCCATGTTAAGTTGCTATATAGCATTAAACTTAGCTAATAAAAAAACAATCAATCAATCATAATCACTAGTTATAACTAGACATGGTTGATGATATTTGTTTATCTAGCGTGTCCTGCATTGCTATAATCGATGCAACGCTGGGGGGAATATTTAACAAAAGCTCAAAAAAGGACTGTCCTTGCTCCAATGTGTACCTAACCATAAACATCAATACCATTCTTAAAATCAATACACAGAAGTATATATTTTTAAACCTGCATATTTAGCTAAAAGAAATCCAGGTTAGCAGGCAATATTAACAGGGTGAAATTGTGTCATTTCTCTTGCGTTCATTGCACGCAGAGTCAGGGTATTTGCAACAGTTTGGGCAGCCTGGCTCATTGTGAACTAATTTGCCCAAATTTTACATAATTATGACATAACATTGAAGGTTGTGCAATGTAACAAGAATATTTAGACTTAGGGATGCCACCCGTTAGATAAAATACAGAACGGTTCCGTTTTGTTTTTTTCGAAATGATAGTTTCCGGATTCGACCATATTAATGACCTGTGTTATTATGTTATAATTAAGTCTATGATTTGATAGAGCAGTCTGAGCGATGGTAGGCAGCAGCAGATTCGTAAGCATTCATTCAAACAGCACTTTCGTGCGTTTTGCCAGCAGCTCTTCGCAAGCACAGCGCTGTTTATGACTTCAAGCCTATCAGCCTAATGGCTGGTGTAACCGATGTGAAATGGCTAGCTAGTTAGCTGGGTGTGCACTAATAGCGTTTCATACGTCACTCGCTCTGAGACTTGGAGTAGTTATTCCCCTTGCTCTGCAAGGGCCGCGGCTTTTGTGGAGTGATGGGTAACGCTGCTTCGAGTGTGGCTGTTGTCGATGTGTTCCTGGTTCTAGCCCAGGTAGGGGCGAGGAGAGGGACGGAAGCTATACTGTTACACTGGCAATACTATAGTACCTATAAGAACATCCAATAGTCAAAGGTATATGAAATACAAATGGTTTAGAGAGAAATAGTCCTATAAATACTATATTAACTACAACCTAAAACCTCTAACCTTGGAATATTGAAGTCTCATGTTAAAAGGAACCATGTTCTCATGTTCTGAGCAAGGAACTCAAACGTTAGCTTTTTACATGGCACATATTGCACTTGTACTTCAACACTATGTTTTTGCATTATTTAAAACCAAATTGAACATGTTTCATTATTTATTTGAGGCTAAATTGATTTTTACTGATGTATTATTTTAAGTTAAAATAAGTGTTCATTCAGTATTGTTGTAATTGTCATTATTACAAATAAATAAAAAAATTGGCCGATTAATCTGTATCGGCGTTGAAAGATCATAATCGGTCGACCTCTATTCTGGACGGTTCTGACTTAGAAAATGTGGACAACTACAAATACCTACTTGTCTAGCTAGACTGTAAACTCTCCTCCCAGACTCACATTAAACATCTCCAATCCAAATGAAATCTAGAATTGGCTTTCTATTTTGCCACAAAGCCTCATTCACTCATGCTGCCAAACACACCCTCGTAAAACTGACTATCCTACCGATCCTTGACTTCGGCGATGTCATTTACAAAATAGCCTCCAACACTCTACTCAGCAAACTGGATGTAGTCTATCACAGTGCCATCCGTTTTATCACCAAAGCCCCATATACTACCCACCACTGCAACCTGTATGCTCTCGTTGGCTGGCCTTCACTACATATTTGTCTCCAAACCCACTGGCTCCAGGTCATCTATAAGTCTTTGCTAGGTAAAGCCCCGCCTTATCTCAGCTCACTGGTCACCATAGCAACACCAACCAGTAGCACACGCTCCAGCAGGTATATTTCACTTGTCATCCCCAAAGCCAATACTTTCTTTGGCTGCCTTTCCTTTCAGTTCTCTGCTGCCAATGACAGGAACGAATTGCAATTTAGTTTTTTTATCAAATCACTGAAGCTGGAGTCTTACATCTATCTCCCTCTCTAACTTTAAGCATCAGCTGTCAGAGCAGCTTACCGATCTGTGTACCTGTACACAGCCAATCTGTAAATAGCACACCCAACTACCTCATCCCCATATTATTACTTACCCGCTTGCTCTTTTGCACCCCAGTATCTCGACTTGAACATCATCATCTGCACATCTATCACTCCAGTGTTATTGCTAAATTGTAATTATTTCACCTCTGTGGACTATTTATTGCCTTACCTCTCTACTCTTCTACATTTGCACACACTGTATATAGATTTTTTCGTATTGTGTTATCGACTGTACATTTGTTTATGTGTAACTCTGTGTTGTTGTTTATGTCGTACTGCTTTGCTTTATCTTGGCCAGGTCGCAGATGTAAATGAGAACTTGTTCTCAACTGGCCGACCTGGTTAAATAAAGGTGAAATAACAAAATAAAAAATATCTTAATAGGGAAACAAGTCCTCAAGGAAGTAAACCATTCGAACTGGGGTTTCGACAACTAAGGCAGAGAATCTACACCACAGCTCACATTCCCAGAGACATGTTATGCATGGGTCAGGATGTTATTTCAGTCTATAGGCCATGGCAAAGGTCAATAACACTTCATTATGCAACACAGTGCATTCCTTTAAAGCTTGATTATACCCGGCCCGCACCAAACATTTATGACGACAGAGCCGGTGTGAATCTGAGATGTTCTATTTCTGTTTAACTGAACTATAGTGGGAACTAGGAGAAGGTTGTCTTAAAAGAAAAAAAAAGTGCATTAGTTCAAAAGCAGACAGAGCAGTGTGCAACAGACACCGATATACACAGTATCCATGCAACGGGCTACTTGGAACTTCATGCAGGATTCACAGACATTATATTTGTGGAATGGTTTTTAGAGAAAACAGATAAGGTTGAAGAATGTTACTGGGAGTGGTCAAACATTAATACCGCAGGTATAGAAGCAGGAAGTAGAAGAGTAATGATTTAACGCAGAGAAATGAGGGTTACTAAGCATGACCGACTGATTTGGAGGCCATGAATGGCATGGGAAAAGTTGCCAGAAGTATGAGATAGGAAGTAAGGTGGGTGGGGGTGATGGGGTTACAAGGGCAGCAGGGCCATCTTCTGACACCAGCATGGAGGGGATGCATGGATATGGGCCAGAGCTACTGTGCTGCAGGGCATCCTGTTCCTCCTTACCCCCTGCTGGCACTGAGACTGGCACTGGCTCTGCTGCGGGTGGCATAGCTGCTGCTGCTCGACTGGTACTGGCTAACAGCCGACTCCACCTCCTTGCTGCGGTAGCCACGGTCATAGTGGCGGTGCTGTTTCTGGTAAAAAGGTATGGATCCAGACATCCTGCACGGTGTTCCTGGCACGAGCACTGAATTCTCAGTCTCTTGTAGTCTGCCTAGCTAGTGTTTGAGAATGGTTTTGTTCAATACAGTTCAAGCATTGCTTCGAAATGTACTTTTGTAAGCTATTAGTTGTTTTAATGTTTCGGTTTCATTTACAATTTGTCTTGATCATACTTGTTGTTATTGTATTATGTTACTTTAAATAAATCACAGAGGAAAGGTCATGACCTTCATTGTCTCTATTGGATTGTGGGGGGGGGGGGGGGGGGGGAATTATATTGATTGTGCCAGATCAATATCTTCATGCTCTGTACACAACTCAAGTGTAGCCTACTATCAACATCAGTGGATAAGGAATAAAATGCACAACTTTTTCTGATAGTAAAATTAGCCAAATTGATTTGGTAGATGTAGAATTAAAATATTTTGTGGGTTTTTCCAAATAACTTGACTGGTGTAGCCTAGGCCTATTTCCTGTTAATGGAAATCAATACATTACCAGATTCCATTGCTTTGAAAATACTTTATGGCTGTTCTAAACGGCAATAAACATAGGATGTTAACTGACATGAGTGGAGGGCAACAGGTGCACTGGTTCAGTAGTTGTTCAATCCAATAGGGCATGATTTTAATATGAGAAGAGCCTGTGAATCTGAAATTCCAAATTGCAGTGTGCGACTGAGGCTGGCATAGCACAGGATTCACATTGCAAACAATCACACCATCAAAATGCACACTAAACATAAAATACTCAACAACGAATTGTGAAAAAATTACCTCTGATTACTTCTATTTTGCTGATGATGCACAAATCGTATCAGATACTCGTATCGAGATAACTTACCTAGGCCCAAAAGCCACCAACTGCTGCAAGCAAAGGAAAAAGTGATCCAACTCCAGGTGTAAGTCAACGAAGCTTGATATCCAGGCAAAGCCGCAGGTAGGTGCGGTAGCAGAGGACAGGGCAGCCGTCTACACAACAAAAATAATATTGGCACTCTATGGAATAGCCAAACCGCAGTTACGTCCTTTTATGGCGTGGAGACCCGATAAATATAGACGAGTGCAGCGCGGATTGAAGCTATCGCAACTACAGGAAGAGAGCGGCAGAGCGACGTTTGAATATGTTGGTCATTGACGAGTGCGACTATTTGCAACGCCAAAAGATGACTCTACCTACCTGTTGGCCTATATTTTAGACAATGCCTACTGTACAAACAATGTGTAGCCTTTCATCATCAGTCAGTGTTACTGTATTTTTGACACCACTTATTGGAAAGAGTATAGCCTAACTCATCATCAGTGTCCCAATAATGGAATACTTTATACATTTGGTATTTAAATGGGTATTTCCTCTTACAGAAGGCCTTAGATGTATTAATGACTATCAGGGTTTTTGTCATTGTATCATATTCACATTTAGAAAGGTCACTTTAGGCCTCATACCTCAACATCTGGTTGCCTGGCAGCCCTATATACTACTCTGATCAATCTTATTGGGCTGACCCCATAACTTGGACTTTATCTTAAAAATGAATAAATGGTGTAATTTCCATCTCATATTGTGCCAATGTTCAATATCCTACACTTCACTAGCGGTTGTCTTGGCTGCTCACAATATCTAAGAGAGCTTCAGATGTGTCTGTGACTAACTATAGCCATGCTATTGTTGCCTGTGTCACATATAACAAATTCCAGTTAGCATTGTATGTGCTTGCATGAAAGAGAGAGAGCACATCCCCATGTTTTATCGTGTGGGTGGAGCCCTACTCCTTGCCTTTTGACCATGCATGTGAAACTGACAAATGTGACATCCTCTGAGTAGTGATTGAATATTAAGGCTCCTGCTTTGATCTAACTTTATTTTCGTTTCACATATTTTTTTGAACACACACAAGAATGGTGTATAGGAAAACAAGACAGGTATACAATTCTTATCTAAACATAAAAGAGCAGACAGGAATAACAATACCCAGAGTTCTACAAATAATACAAAACACAACATACAGAACAAGGACATGTAGAAATAAAGAGGGTAGATGTCACCCCCACACTTATTCCCCCCCCCCCCCCCCCCCCCCCCCCCAACTGCTCAAAGGTAGATTAAAATATCACAATTGAGAGTGCGTTAATAAGTACAAATTCACAGCGCCGGCTCGTCCAAGTAGGAGAGGAAAGGCTGCCGGATTTGATCAAATGTTGATCATTTATTGTTCAGAATATATCTAAGGCTCCTGCTTTGTTATGAGGCGATGGATGATCTTACAGATTACACAAAACACTATAAAACCACTAGTCTGTGATTCTTTCTTTGCTTGATCAACTTTCCAAGACCGGTCATCCACTTTTAGCCTTTGCCTTATTCCTTGCATCACTATACACATGTCTTCGTAATGCTATTTCCAGAATACAGATCATGAATGCATTTTTTGGTATCTTCAGTAGTTCCTACTGATAGAGAGAGCATTGACCAATCAGACACCTATGGAGGTACATTTACCATAGAACATCATATTGAATCACATATCTCTATGGTACATACAACATAACAAAAGACCAGCTGTCTTTGTGTGACTGAACATCAAAGGAAATTGTGTTGCTTTTCAATAGGGTTTCAACTAAAACTACAGTAATTTAATCTAAAGATAACCCCCAATTACCTGACAGCATGGCAATCATAACTCATATGGAGGATATTTTCCTCAAAAGATTCTTCACTCTTCCATTTAAAGCTCAAGTGCCTTCCCAACCAGGAATGTGATACAATTGTGGGCTAATGACTTCATCCTATCACAACCTGCAGTAAATCATTGGGATGGTACTACTATGTTCTGTGTCCCAACTTTATTTAACTAGGCAAGTCAGTTAAGAACAAGTTCATATTTACAATGAAGGCCTACTCCAGCCAAAACTCCGATGACACTGGGCCAATTGTGCACCGCCCTATGGGACTCCCAATCACAGCCAGATGTGATACAGCCTGGATTTAAACCAGGTACTATAGTGACACCTCTTGCACTGATATGCAGTGCCTTAGACTGCTGCACCACTCAGGAGCCCAAATGGCACCCCATTTCCTATATAGTGCACTACTATTGACCAGTGGGTAGGAGTGGGTGTGTTAGAACATGGAAAGTCAGAATGATTTAATGTGAAACTCCTACTGGAAGTTGATTGATTGTAATGATGAATGGAAACGTTGTTTTAGTCCCCCCTATGAGACTAGTACCCTCAAGTGGTTGAATATGGGCAGTGCAATATGAGGTCATGTTTCCAGGCAAGATTCTTTGATTTTGGTCAGACAGGAACAACACATTAAATTCACTAATCAATGACTTATTAATGAACTGAATCAAGTGTATTCATATTGGTTTAATGGTCTAGAAATGTACTATTATTTTACACATGTTAATGTTATTGTTTGTCTTCATGGATCCCAGGAATACTTGAAAAAATGTATTGTTGCTACTTGTTTAGACATAGCCTACAGCTTGGTTTTTTGCGAATATGAAACCATGTTAAGCTCTCCTCACCATCCCAGTTTGGAGCAGCGACCCTCTGTCTCCTTTCAGTAAACATGAACACATTATGGTCTCAAGATGAGTTTGCCATTGCTCATTCCTGTCATTGTAGTGGTTCCCATCGGGTGAACTTGTTGATGAAGAAAGTGTTATACTGTTCAACAGACTAAGAACCATTCCAGCTCTCTTGGGAACAGGCAGAATGCATTGCTTTTTTCATTTAAAAGATGGTTATTGGATCATAGTAGTAAACTAGCAGTAGCTCATACCATGAACAACCAAACTTATAAGTAGTTAAATAGCAATATTATGGATAATTCTGGTCATCTCTGTATACCCGTCGCAAGAACCACTAGTTGATGCTTATTTATAAAACCCTCTTAGGCCTCACTCCCTGCTATCTGAGATATCTACTGCAGCCCTCATCTTCCACATGCAACACCCGTTCTGCCAGTCACATTCTGTTAAAGGTCCCCAAAGCACACACATCCCTGTGTCGCTCCTCTTTTCAGTTCACTACAGCTAGCGACTGGAACAAGCTGCAACAAACACTCAAACTGGACTGTTTTATCTCAATCTCTTCATTCAAAGACTCAATCATGGACACTCTTACTGACAGGTGTAGCTGCTTTGCGTGATGTATTGTTGTCTCTATCTTCTTGCCCTTTGTGCTGTTGTCTGTGCATAATAATGTTTGTACCATGTTTAGTGCAGCTACCATGTTGTGTTGCTACCATGTTGTTGTCATGTTGTGTTGTCATGTGTGCTGCCTTGCTATGTTGTTATCTTAGGTCTCTCTTTATGTAGTGATGTGTGTTTTGTCCTATATTTATATAAACTCAGCAACAACAAAAAAATGTCCCATTTTCAGGACCCTGTCTTTCAAAGATAATTTGTAAAACTCCAAATAACTTCACAGATCTTCACTGTAAAGGGTTTAAACACTGTTTCCCATGCTTGTTCAATGAACCATAAACAACGAATGAACATGCACCTGTGGAACGGTCGTTAAGACACTAACAGCTTACAGACGGTAGGCAATTAAGGTCACAGTTATGAAAACTTAGGACACTAAAGAGGCCTTTTACTGACTCTGAAAAACACCAAAAGAAAGATGTCCAGGGTCCCTGCTCATCTGCGTGAACGTGCCTTAGGCATGCTGCAAGGAGGCATGAGGACTGCAGATGTGGCCAAGGAAATAAATTGCAATGTCCGTACTGTGAGACGCCTAAGACAGCGTTACACCGAGGCCTGTACTCTGGAGCGGGATCGATTTGTAGTGGAGGGTCCATCATGGTGGGGCGGTGTGTCACAGCGTCATCAGACTGAGCTTGTTGTCATTGCAGGCAATCTCAACGCTGTGCATTACAGGGAAGACATCCTCCTTCCTAATGTGGTACCCTTCCTGCAGGCTCATTCTGTCATGACCCTCTAGCATGACAATGCCACAAGCCATACTGCTTGTTCTGTGCGTGATTTCCTGCAAGACAGGAATGTCAGTGTTCTGCCATTGCCAGCGAAGAGCACGGATCTCAATCCCATTGAGCACGTCTGGGACCTGTTGGATCGGAGGGTGGCGTCTAGGGCCATTCCCCCCAGAAATGTCCAGGAACTTGCAGGTGCCTTGGTGGAAGAGTGGCGTAACAGCTCACAGCAAGAACGGGCAAATCTGGTGCAGTCCAAGAGGAGATGCACTGCAGTACAGAATGCAGCTGGTGTCCACACCAGATACTGACTGTTACTTTTGATTTTGACACCCCCTTTGTTCAGGGACACGTTATTCCATTTCTGTTAGTCACATGTCTGTGGAACTTCTTTTGTCTCAGTTGTTGAATCTTGTTATGTTCATACACATATTTACACATGTTAAGTTTGCTGAAAATAAACACAGTTGACAGTGAGAGGATGTTTCTTTTTTTGCTGAGTTTTATATATATATTTATTAATCACAGCCCCCGTCCCTGCCGGAGGCCTTTTGCCTTTTGGTAGGCCATCATTGTAAATAAGAATTTGTTCTTAACTGACTTGCCAGGTGAAATAAAGGTACAAATAAATAAGTAATAATAATTATGTTTGCTGTTCCTTTGGCCTATGACAAGGGGGTGGGGCTCAACTAGTGTAGAAGTGTTGAAAATGGCTTAACTATAATCACTCTATTTTTGTATATGTTTTGTGAAATTCGAGTTTTAATATAATTAAAATCGTGTCACCAAATCAACGTTATCTTACTCATGATTAGGCACAGGAAGATGCATTTATTTTCTCCGTATTTGGGCATATGTCAAGAATGTCTTTTGAGAAAACACCATTACCTCGTGGGGGTTTACCAAAGTAAAAATGTAATGATTTACGAGCATTTACATAAACTATGTATAGTCAAAGCTAAAAAAAAACATTAAAGACATATCTAAATATATATTTTATTGTACGGTGCAAAATATAATTGAATACAAATAAAATGATTTAGACATTGTAAAGTCCTCCCCATATCCCGAAGTTGGTTTGGCCTGCATTTCCTGTGCGAAACCATTATTAGGAAGTTAGGGCGGTGGTTGAGAGAGAGGGCAGCCTGACTATCCAATTTTTCGCAATTAGGTAGGTCTTATATATGCTTATTTGAACGTAAGAAGTATTATTTCACTTGTTAATTTCATGCTACTTTTGAACTGCCAGTTATATAGCTTAAAATGTCGAAGCTACACGTGTGTTACTATCAATGTATGTGTTTTCTGGCTGATTTAGCTAGCGGGGTTAGCAAGCTAGCTATATTGGCTTGTTAGCTGCCAAAATTACAGTATTTCCTGCATGGGGAGAAATTAACATTTCGTTCTAACTAGCACATTTATCGTTTTAAATTACATAACAGACCGTACGGTAGCTGGGTAAGTATTATTATAACGACGCAAATGTGTACCAAAACCAAGTAACTAGCGTAGCGGACGTCCTGGGATTCGTAATGTTATCTCAACAATGTCGCTAACGTCACCAGTGTGTTACGACCCGCGTGAACAGTGGAATCGGTGTTTGCCTTCAAAATAAAAGTTCCACATTGAAACTGATGCAAACGGATAAAAATTGTGGAATCGTGACACAATTGGACTTGCTCATACTACCTACCCAAGGTTGGCATGTTAAGTTCAACAAGCTACCGTTAGTTTGACCCCATAAAATAAAACCTGAAATCGCGCTGTGGGTGTATTTTAATTCAGAGTTGCATTGAGGTCATACTTTTATGCACTGTACAGTCTGTGTTGTGCACCTATGAAATGGGTCATCAGCCTACTAGGTGACACTCAAGGAACACAACTATAGAGTTTACGCACATGTTAGCGTCTTGGCTCTTATAGCCGGACATTGACTGTGGAATGCACATTGGTTGACTGAGCTTAATTTAGCTGATTTCAGTCCCACAAGAGTTAAGATGCAAATACTTGTGGAAACCCTACATAGTTCTGAGTAGGGTGATAACCAATTTCATGGGTGCACATAGGTTAGGGTGTACATCGCAATATTGTTCCATACACATAAGCTGACTGGGGTACTTCAGGATTTCTGCAATGGGTCAGATTAACTTGTGGATTCCAATTTTATGTCGGTCCAGTATGAAGGAAGTTGGCATTTGCTCATGAAACTACCTCTTAACTAGTGTTAGCGCAATGACTGAAAGTCCATGGGTATCTGCTAGCATGACTTCCAGTGGCTGTTTCAGAGTCCGGCAATAAGAGCTAAGACGCTAATATTTGTGTAAAATCTACAAAGTTGTGTTCTGTCACTGGGTAGGCTGATACCCCATTTCATTGGAGAACAATTCATAGGTTAGTCTGTAGAGTGCTTATAAGTATGCCCCCAATGAAATTCTGTATTCAAATGCAGTGGGACTAGATCATGATTTCATTTTTGTCAAATTATAACTATCTATAACGTTCAAACCTTGTTTGGCGTTATCTAGTCCTATTGTGGCATGATCAGTTGTGGCTGTTTGCATCAGTTTCAATGGGTGTCTTTTATTTTGAAGGCTAACTGCAGATTCCAGTATTGTTGTTCATGCTAATGTTGTTCAGGACAAGTCCTAACGTCAGCTGTCTATCTGTCGCATATTGCTCAGTCATTCCAAATTTGTGTAAATTGATATTTGTGCTTAATGTTAATTTCTACGATACTACTACCTACATTACTTTAGGTTGTGCAAGTATTAACAGCTGGCAGCAGTTTTTGGCCCCATATTTGACGTAGCCCTAACTTGGCATGAGATTTTTTTTCCCCTTAAGTTATTTCTCAAAATATTATATAGAATGTTAATGATGCCTAGACTGTCACTAGATTTCTCACCTACCCTCAATAGAAAAGGATATGTGGTCTTGGAAAGAACTTCAGCCTGAATTCAGTCCCCCTATCATTGTTCAACCTCAAATTAGGTCACTGAATCGGTTTTATCCAGCTGTGTTGCCATAATAGTGAATCAATGGCATGGACCACTGGCTCCCTTTTACTTGCTAGGAAGGGAGGCATATTCGAGGCAGGGGCCTTCTAACTCTTCGAATAAGACGGTGTTGAACTTGCCTGAAAAGGGAATTCTCACATCTGTAGTTTTTCTTATCCTGTGCAAAGGGAACAGCTAGAAACAACCTTCACAGCAGTAGAACATTTCCATTTATAGCACAGTGAGGACACATCTCCGGGGAATAATTTGCGAGAGTCCGACTTAGATTAGCCCATAGCCACAAAGCTGGGCATGACTAGTCAAATCTTATTTTGGGTAATGACATGAGCCAGGTTCCCTGTTTGTTTTTGTAGACCCTTATGTATCCTCAAATGTTAATGTCCCTAGAATTGAACTTCATTGACATCACACTATTTATAAGTCTGATTGAAAGGGTAAGTCACTTTTTAGGATTTTACACATCTGGTGCTGTGTTCTTATTCAGGAATATTCTCTTTTCAGCCTCGCAGGTAAACACACAAAACAGCCAAAATGTCGAGCAAAAGGGCCAAGGGAAAGACCACCAAGAAGCGTCCCCAGCGCGCTACCAGCAATGTGTTCGCCATGTTCGACCAGTCTCAGATCCAGGAGTTCAAAGAGGCCTTCAACATGATCGACCAGAACCGCGACGGGTTTGTCGACAAGGAGGACCTGCATGACATGCTTGCCTCACTAGGTGTGTCTCTGAAGCCCTTAGCTGAGCTGAAATCTGTCCATGGTTTTCTCTTGAACATTGAGTGAATTAATGTGAAACTGAGGCACTGGATGATTTGTGATATCTCTTGAGTGTGCTTGTGTTGGACTCCCTTTTAAATGATTGCATATCTCTTTTGTTCAATGCTTAGCGTTAAACTTTGTATTGTTTGTGGACCCAGTCCGTCTTGCTGAAAGGGTTTAGGTTATGTGAGGTGATGCAGTATATTTACCCCCAGGCTAAGGTTGGGTTTGTCTCCCACCTGGTAAGTTGGTTTTAGAAGAGGCATTCCATTGAAACAGTCGTGCATTCACAAAGAACATGCATTTGTCCAACATTCCCTACTACCCTGTTACCATTGTTTTATAGGATTGAAACAATTTATGCTGATATTATTGTAAAACTAACAGGGAGTTGAATACAATCTGTTCTAATGTGGCACTGTTTGTTCTTTAGGGAAGAACCCGACTGATGACTACCTGGAGGCTATGATGACTGAAGCGCCTGGGCCCATCAACTTCACCATGTTCCTCACCATGTTTGGAGAGAAGCTCAACGGCACAGATCCTGAGGATGTCATCAGAAACGCTTTTGCCTGCTTCGACGAAGAAGGCACAGGTAAGCCTATAACAAATCATTGGGTTTTTCTTCAAGGAATTATTCCAAGTGGAAAGGAATTTTGTCAGTGTCGGCCTGTATTGATTCATACTGTTGTAGACTGATAATGGATGCTGTAGTTGTGTAGAGAACTTAAGTTTTATTAGTCCTGGTCTATCAAAATGCTAAGTTGCAAGTTCCTTCTCGACAATGCAACAATGACAAGTAAATGGCAGTAGAATAAAGTGTAAGTTACACAGGAAGGTGCCATTTATAGTCCAATATTTTCACGTGTAGTGGGGGGCTAGTGTGTAAATTGAGCAGTATAATTGGTCTCGTGGCAGTTGTGGTGTGTAGCATGAGTGTGCGTGCTAAGGTGCAGAGAATCAGAGCAGGTGCTCAGTCCGGTTCAAGTGCTCAGCATTAGGCTTGTGGATAGAAGCTCGCTGAGCCTGTTGGTATCAGACGTCATTCTTAGATGCCATCTGCCTGACCGGTAAGGGTGAGAATGTGTTTGTGGGGTTCTTGATGAAGATACAATTCCTGAGGAGTCTCTGTCTTAGCTGCATAGACTGGATTTTTGGGCTGTCCCAGTAACATCGGGTCCGGTGGGTAAACCATGACTCCCAGGGGTTTATTCCCAAAATGATTAAACCAGAGGTGTATACTATGAAGCAAGCTAGATTTACTCAGGATTTTATAAAGCTAGCCAGCTTCAGTTAGCTACACATTCCAGGTCAGTGTTCAGCCATACTACAATGGATGAGCAATATCCATTGTACTATGGCTGAAGCCTGACCTGAAATTCTTGTATTTCTAGCAGGCTTGTAATGAATTGCGGGTGCATGTTGCACATGGCTAGTCGAACACCAAACTCTTCATTGAGACAATGTTGAAACATAAATCCATGGGCCACTGTCATTTTAATTTGTGCTGATTTCAAAATGACAGACGGCTATGGTGTTAAATGGGCTTGTAGAATTGCTGTGTTTATTACTTAATGCTGTCTTTGGTGTGCT